>NW_027397063.1:131999045-132006800 GCF_003265705.2 Callorhinus ursinus | reverse complement strand
GTGTGTGTGTGTGTGTGTGTGTGTGTGTGTGTGTGTGTGTGTGAAAGAGAGAGAGAGGGAGAGAGAGAGAGTGAGAGTGAGAGAGGGAGAGAGAGAGAAACAATTTAGCTACTCATTTGCGTAAGAAGCCATAAGCTTCCAGCTCATTTAATAAATAATACAATTGTATGGCTCACATATAGAAAACTCTTGAACTCTCGAGTGTTCAGTGAAGAATCTAAGTTTGTAAAACACTGGCATATGCATAACAGTCATGGACATGATATTTCAGTGACCTGTGTGAATGAATACCTTTTTGTATGTGACTTTATTCCCACCTAACTGTGTGTGGGCACATAGAACATTTATGAAAGGAGGTTAGCATAATTTCTTGCATGGCTTCTTGCCACCACATCCCTCTGCTTGTCAGCCATGTCTACCTGCACCCCTGTCCCATCTGTATCTTGGGACAATTCTCTCCCAGCTCAGGTAGTGTCCTGCTTGCTGTATAAATTTTTTTTTAAGATTTTATTATTTATTTGAGAGAGAGAGAGAGTGGGAAAGCAGGAGCGGGGAGAGGGGCAGAGGGAGAGGGAAAAGCAGACTCCCTACTGAGCGGGGAGCCCTATGGGGATTCAATCCCAGGACCCTGAGATCATGACCTAAGCCAAAAGCAGGTGCTTAACCAACTGAGCCACCCAGGCATCCCTGCTATATGAATTTTTTAAAAAATGCTAAGATTTTGTTCAATTGCTGCCTTTTAATACAAAGGCTTATGTCAATATTCTGGGATATTCTACACCTGTGGTTCTCAAACTTTACTTCATCAGAATTGTAGGCTCGTTAAACACAGACTGCTGGGACCACTCTCTGTGAGAAATTCACTCAGTGAATTTCTGATTCAGTAAGCCAGGGGTGGGACCTAAGAATTTGCATTTCTCACCAGTTCCTAGGTGATAATGATGCTGGTGCTCTAAAAGATCACACTAAAAGTTTAGGCATTTCAACTTAAGAGGATGTTCAAAAATATTAGGCCTCTTGAATCATACTCAATACCATAAAGACTGGCTCTTCATCCAGGAAGAGAAAGTATAATCATGTCAGGTGGGTCCAGATGATATTTCTGCCTCCAGGTTTTGATTTTGTGGAAAAACCTATTTCTCTACAGCTTACCCCCAACTCTAAATTATGATGACTTCAGTGGTTCTGATAGTGATGAAACTGGTATATGAAACATGCAGAACTTGTGAAGGTCAAGTTCACAAATCAAAGTGCAAAATTATTTTTATTTTCCACCATCTCTTGCACTTATTCAGGGGACATAATTTTCTTTTCCAAATGAAAATCCTGACAGCTCTTTGACTTTCCTGTTGTTTTTAACTACTAAACAGGTAAAAATACAGTTTGTTTGTTTTTCGTAACTGAAGTGTTCAGTTGGAGATACAATTCAAAACCCTGACCTGAATGCAGTGAAACTCTTCTCTCCCAAACCCCAGCTTTGGCCTGCTTCAGGCGGCATGTCTGTGAATGAGAACATCTCTGCCTTGTGCTTCTCCTTTCTACTCTCCAGCTACTGTTGGGGATTCTGCTGGGGGAAGGTGGGATAGGAAGGAAGTGGGTGACAGAAGAGTAAGAAGATAGGATGGTTCTCACTTGAACGGGTGCCTTCATCCACTTCTGTCGGATTTGGGTGTAGATTCCCATGACCTCCTCTTCAGATTTGATTAATTTGTGGGAGCTTCCATAGAACTCAGAGAAACACTTATTTGCATTTTCCAGTTTATTAAAGGGTACAATAAAGGATACAGATGAACAGTGAAATGAAGAAGATATATAGGGCGAGGGTCTTTAGCACAGGAGCTTCTGTCCCTGTGAGCTGGGGGTGTCACAGCACTGGTGTGGGTGTGTTCAACTCCCTGAAAACTCTCCAAACTCCCTACTACTGGAATTTAATGAGGGCTTCCTTATATGGGCATGAAGAATTATTAACTCCATTTCCATCCCTCTCCCCTCTCTGGAGGATCAGAGGTTGGACCGAAAATTTGAAGCTTCTGATCAAGGCTCAGAGTCACCTCAGTGGAACAAAAGACACCCTTAGAGATCTTATCACTTGGGAAATAATGAGGGTTTTAGGAGCTCTCTGCTGGGAACTGGGGGCAGACACACACACACACACACACACACACACACACACACACACATCTTATTATTTCATATAGCTCAACAATAGAAGTTTGTTTCTTGTGCATACAACCATTTAAGATAGTTGCTTCTGACCAGCAGGCAGCTGGCCTCCATGTGGTGATTCAGGGATCCAGGCCCCTTTCGTCTGGTGGCTTTACCACACCAGAGCTCTGTGATCTGCATCCAGCTGGTGGAAAGGGAAAGAAAGCAAGGAGGAGATTGTGGGCCATAGAAGAATCCATCATTTTTGTTCACTGTCCATTAGGTAGACCTTGTCACCTGGCCCTACCTAAGTGCAAGGTGATCTGCAAAATCTATTTCCTTCTGGGCATCTGCCTCCAAGCTAAAACTTTGTGCTAATGAAGACAGGGATGGTTTGGTGATCGGTTAGCTACCCTATCATGTCATGAATTATCTTTGCTATGAAGGTGCTTAGATGAATTATAGATGATGGAGAACCACCAAAGAGTTATAAATAGTAGAATGACCTGATGGTATTTGCATTCAGATGATCATGAGTGCATCAGTGTGTCAGTGGAATGGAGGGAGTTGGGAGAATGGAGGCAAGGAAACCAGTATTGAGGATTGGCAGTAATTCAGGCAAGAGATGAAGATGTCCTACATAAATGAGAATTACGAGAAATGGACACATTTCAGAGGGATTTACGAGGTAAGCCTTGGTTATGGGTTGACTGTGAAGAGAATGAAAAGAGATGGCCAGCTGACATTCTGGTCTGGGTGAAGGGATGCATGTTGCATTACCAGCTAAGTTTGAGAAAAATGAAATGAGATCCCATCCAATCAATGTGGTGCTCCTCAATCTTTTCTTCCAAAGCTTGAAGGTAAATGTGTATCTTGGGAGGCTCTGGTAGGTAGTTCACCCTGCAATTGGAAAACTTCTTTGACATGTCATATTTTATTTTGAAAATTATACAAGTTTATTCACTTTCTATTCCATTATATATCTGGGCTTTTTGCAAAAATAAAATAATGTTTCAGATTACTTTTTAAAGAAAGGAGCTTATTAAACAAATAATTTATAAATCTATTCTCCCACTTTGTGGTTTATTCTTACAGGTTTGCACTCATTTATACATGTTGAAAAAAGATACCATGTTCTTGTGTTTTGAAAATAATATTATCGGGGCGCCTGGGTGCCTCAGTCGGTTAAGTGTCTGACTTCAGCTTAGGTCATGATCTCAGGGTCCTAGGATCAAGCCCCATGTTGAGTCCTACAACGGGCTCCATGCTCCGTGCTCCCTGCTCTGCACTCCATGCTCAGCAGGGAGTCTGTTTCTTCCCTCTCCCTCTGCGTCTCCCTCAGCATGTGCTCTCTCTCTCTGTTAAATAATGATTTTATTTATTTATTTAACAGAGAGAGAGAGAGAGAGAGAGCACATGCTGGGGGAGCGGCAGGCCAAGGGAGAGGGAGAGGCATGCTCCCTGCTAAGCAGGGAGCCCAATGTGGGGGCTCCATCCCAGGATTCTGGGACTACGACCTGAGCCGAAGGCAGACGCTTAACCAACTGAGCCACCCAGGCGCCCCAAATCTTTAAAAAGTATTATTACACTGTGCATAATTCTGTAGCTTGCTTTCTTCACTCAAAAATGACATTTTGATGTCTATCTATGTTGATACAGGTAGGTGAGTTCATTTAAGTTACTTCTTAAGAGTCAAATTGGTACTCTAGGAACAGGAACTACATTTATGTTGTGGCCTTGAGTGTTCCTAGCATGCTGCTGCACATCCCCAGTCTCTCATTAGTTCAATTAGAAACACAAGTATATGGAGGTAAGCTACTTTATCTCTGAAATAGTAGGAATCTGTTTGTCCATATAACAATAATCACTCATATTTATTGGCACTATGCACCAAACACTGTCCCATGCATACTACACAGGTATTCACAACAACACATTGAGGTAGTTACTATAATTGCAGATGAGACAATGAAGCAGGCAGAGTTTAGATGAGTGGTCCAGGGTCACTTAGGCTTTGAATGGCAAAGACAGGACACTTATCCAGGCAGTCTGAGTCCAGGGTCTGTGTTCTTAACCACTTTACAAAACTACCTGGGGAAATGTGTGTGATGCATCTCTGAATCTTAGCAGATTTCTCTGCATTCCCCAAGGCAATGAGATATCCAGTGAGACATATGCTTTTAATGCCGAACCTGAGCCAGACACCTGCAGCCAAGTGGTATTTCCCAGTACTCATTTCTGAGGTTATGCTTTGGCTCATTTACAGATTAGATGCCTATTAATTTATTAGGTGAACTGAAGCAGGATAGATGGTTAATGCTTCTTCCCAGTGGATGTGTAGAGTGTGCCATAAGGTGCCCAAATCCTCAGTGATGCAGCTCAGTCGCCAAGATTGATCCCAAGAATTGGGGAAATGGCGAGAATTCCATTTTCATGCAAGGACAATGCTTTCTAAGAAGCCATACTGTGTCTGCTGCTTTCCCTTCTGATGTGGCCCTTAGAGGACAGTGACAGGCTGGTGTGGGTTTTCAGCAGTTGCTGCTTCCCAAACAACGACGGAATAACACAAATAAAAGGCACGAAGGTGCGAATGTCATTTGTCCTGCCTTTTTCTCCCTCCCTGATGTGATTGTTAGCATTGACACCTGTGAGGGAGGCAGTGGGGAGGAAATCTGTTACTAAGGTTCTTCGACTGACTTCAGGAGCCTGAGTTTCAGAATGTTGGGATGAGTGAATTGGAACTTTGTTTTTCTTTCTCTGTACTCTTTAAGTACAAAGTGAGTCTTTATTCTGTTGCTGAATCCTTTTCTTACATTTGATACTGTAATTCAGGTGTCCAAACAAATGTGGCAGGGTGAAAAATAGCCTTGTTTGAATAGCTGGCAGCAGAGTTTCTCTTAGGGAGAGAGGAGAGCAATATCAATTTAGACAAGTGCCTTGATAAGACGTAGGAGGTAGAAGATGAAACCCAGAGGAGGTGACTAGGAAGGCAATAGCATCAGGAAGAAAAAAGAGCTCTGTGCAAATATTTTACACAAGAAATAAACAAGAAACTGGAAAAGGGCAGAAGTGAGGGAGAGACGAAGCCAGGCAATATGGTGGGCAGACAAGCCGGGAAGAAGATGGTGGCCAATGGGAGCTTGAAGACAACCCGAAGACTAAGCGGTCTAATGTCCAATTTTAATTCTCTCTCTGCCTCTGTCTCTCTGTCTTTGTCTCTCTGTCTCTCTCGATTTCACTGTAGTGTCAACATTCATCATTGCCCCTCAGAACCGTGAAACATATAAACCATCACATGAGTGATGGAGTGAAATTAAGGAAAGGGGACTGAGTCCCTGTCTGGGTCAACCTGGAGCAAAAAGAAGTGAGTAGTCTAGTCACAAGAGGAGGAGTGAAAATCAGGATAAAGCAGGAAAAGGAATTCATCTCAAAGAAGATGTGTAACTTCCCATAAGCTATATGACTGGTATTGAGCCAATTTTCCTTAAATCTTGAAATGTGGCCCCAGTGAGACACCTGAGCGACACAAAGAAAATGTAGACTCGACCCAAACCTGCAGGGAATTCCCACTGATCTGTGCAGAAAACCCCTATTAGGTTATAGGTCAATGCGGTTACTCCACTACCTCACATCCCCTCTTTATTTTCATGGCAACGTATAATTTGGGGATGTTCAGCTCAGTCTCTTAGATTGGGATGCACAATGCTGTAGGACAGAACATAGACTCTGGGTCAGAAACATACGGATTGGAAGGCTGCCTCAACTATTTGTGAAATATATACTCAGAGGTAATTCCATGTGTTTTTTTTTTTAATTGCACTTATCGTAAGTCAAAAATATACATATTTTAAATTTTACTTATTGATTGCCTATTTACTTAGTAGAGAATAGACTTCAAGGCCCATGATAGAGGGACTGTGTCTTTTGTCATTATTGCACCTCTAAGGCCTGACATATAATGGATACTCAATACATTTGTCTTGAATGAATACATAAACCTTTGACTTTTTGTTTATAAGGCTGAAAAGAATGTGAAAGGAAATAACTCTTCCCACACTACATGTTGAGGGGATAAGACAAACCACATGGTGAGACATAGTATAGAAGCTGGCTTCACAGTAAATAGCAACCTTCTTTGCCTTCCAAGTCATACGTTTATTCTTTTCCTGGACTAGTTGATGTCACTGTCTCTATGACTGTGTGCTATGACCGTTGATACTCCACAACAGTGTGTCCTTGGTTATAGGGAGATTTTGGAGGAAAAGGACATAGGAAGCTCAATATAACCCAATATACTCAATATAACTAAGAGTGTTGAAAAATCATCAAGAATATGCCCTTCAAATAACATCAACTACAATGACCCAACTTTGTTACCGGTCTGCCCTGTTGTCCCTCTACCAGAGCCAGGAAAAATGGTCACTTTGGCCTCTGATTCTACAGAGCTCTTCTCTGCGTTTTGCCATGAGGTCTCTGCCTGAAAGATATAATTTTATAGACAATTACGAAAGGAGAGAGCGGTTGCCAAGCCCAAAGCAGAAAATTACATTTAAAGTATACAAGAAAGGAACATGTTCTTGTAAAGACCAAGCATGAGGCTCCCTGGAGGAGAAGCTAATCAGGAAAAGGTACAGACATCACAAGTACAGAAGGATCTCTCTGTTTGAGCATGGGGCCCAGCTTTTTAACTTGATTAGCAGAACGGCAGGCCCTGATTTAAAATTTACAGATTGGTAGATGTTGCCCCGGAGAGGTCACTGTTAGGAGAAGCTGACTTGATCTGATGGCAGAGTCTAAGGTGAAAGAACAAGGGACCCAAGAAACGTGGTTCCTGGACCATGTGAAGGAAGCACATTCACCTAGGTTTACATGGGAGACAGTCCGATGCTTCCAGAGAGTCTGTCCACCAACAAGCCACTTAGACTTCAGGATTGCCAACCCTGACTTTGTAGGGTATTTCTCTGTTCATTAATGAAATATTTTAGATGGGTACTACCAGTTATGGAAATTATGTTCATATTACTCATGTTCAGTGAAAGAAGCCCTTGAGGCCCATGGACCCAGGTGACTTGGATCCTAGGTTCGGCTCCGTCTTTCTCATATCCTGTGACTTGAGCAAATTGGAAGAGCCTCTTTGAACAGTTGTTTTCATAAAATAAAACATTACTGGGAGTGCAGGCAAGATGGTGGAGGAGTGGGAGACCTGGATTTCATTTGGTCTCAGGAATTCAGCTGAATAGGGATCAAACCATTCTGAATACCTACGAACTCAACAGGTGATTGAAGATAAGAATAGTAACAACACTCTGAACAGAAAAGCGACCACTTTCTGGAAGGTAGGACGTGCGGGGAAGTGAATCCGAGGCGATATTCGGGAGGAGAGACGGTGGCGGGGGAGAGGGCCTCCGTCGGCCGTTTCTGGCAAGTGATAGAGCCGCGGAGCACAAAATCGGAACTTTTAGAAGCCGGCTCCGCTGACGGATGTCACTCCAGTGGCTAAGCGGGGGGTGGAACCCTCGTGGGACAGTGTGGTCTCAGCACCCTTGGGGTCACAGAAAGACCGGGGGTGCCTGAGTGCGCCAGAGCTCCCAGGTATCGGAGGAGGGAAGC
>NW_027397063.1:131983116-131984045 GCF_003265705.2 Callorhinus ursinus | reverse complement strand
AGTCTGGCCAGGGGTTTATCAATCTTGTTAATTTTTTCAAAGAACCAGCTCCTAGTTTCGTCGATCTGTTCTACTGTTCTTTTGGCTTCTATTTCATTGATTTCTGCTCTGATATTATTTCTCTTCTCCTGCTGGGTTTAAGCTTCATTTGCTGTTCTTTCTCTAGCTCCTTTAGGCGTAGGGTTAGGTTGTGTATTTGAGACCTTTCTTGTTTCTTGAGAAAGGCTTGTATTGATATATACTTTCCTCTCGGGCCTGCCTTTGCTGTATCCCAAAGATTTTGAACAGTTGTGTTTTCATTTTCGTTGGTTTCCATGAATTTTTTTAATTCTTCTTTAATTTCCTGGTTGACCTATTCATTCTTTAGTAGGATGCTCTTTAGCCTCCATGTATTTGAGTTCTTTCTGACTTTCCTCTTGTGATTGAGTTCTAGTTTCAAAGCACTGTGATCTGAAAATATGCAAGGAATAATCCCAGTCTTTTGGTACCGGTTGAGACCTGATTTTGACCTAGGATGTGATCAATTGTGGAGAATGTTCCATGGGCACTAGAGAAGAATGTGTATTCCATTGCTTTGGGATGGAATATTCTGAATATGTCTGTGAAGTCCTTTTGGTCCAGTGTTTCATTTAAAGTCTTTATTTCCTTGTTGATCTTTTGCTTAGATGATCTGTCCATTTCAGTCAGGGGGGTGTTAAAGTCCCCCACTATTATTGTATTGTTGTCAATGTGTTTCTTTGCTTTTGTTATTAATTTCCTTATATAATTGGCTGCTCCCATATTAGGGGCATAGATATTTACAATTGTTAGATCTTCTTGTTGGATAGACCCTTTAAGTAAGATATAGTGTCCTTCTTCATCTCTTATTACAGTCTTTGTTTTAAAATCTAATTTGTCTGATATAAGAATAGCCACCCCAGCTTTCTTTT
>NW_027397063.1:131980606-131983016 GCF_003265705.2 Callorhinus ursinus | reverse complement strand
TGAAAGGTATGAATTTAGTGCCATTGTATTGCCTGTAAGGTGACTGTGACTGTATATTGTCTGTGTTCCTTTCTGATCTATGCTGCTTTTAGGCTCTCTCTTTGCTTAGAGGACCCCTTTCAATATTTCTTGGAGGACTGGTTTTGTATTTGCAAATTCCTTTAGTTGTTTGTCCTGGAAGCTTTTTATCTCTCCTATTTTCAATGACAGCCTTGCTGGATATAGTATTCTTGGCTGCATATTTTTCTCATTTCGTGCTCTAAAGATATCATGCCAGTCCTTTCTGGCCTGCTAGGTCTCTGTGGATAGGTCTGTTGCCAATCTAATGTTTCTACCATTGTAGGTTACATATCTCTTCTCCCGAGCTGCTTTCAGGATTTTCTCTTTGTCTTTGTGACTCATAAGTTTTACTATTAGATGTCGGGGTGTTGACCTATTTTTATTGATTTTGGGTGGGGTTCTCTGTGCCTCCTGGATTTTGATGCCTGTTTCCTTCCCCACATTAGGGAAGTTCTCTGCTATTATTTGCTCCAGTATACCTTCTGCCCCTCTCTGTCTTTCTTCTTCTTCTCGGATCCCAATTATTCTAATGTTGTTTTGTCTTATTGTATTGCTTATCTCTCAAATTCTGCCCTCGTGATCCTGTAGTTGTTTCTCTCTCTTTTTCTCAGCCTCTTTATTTTCCATCATTTGGTCTTCTATTTCGCTGATTCTCTCTTCTACCTCATTTATCCTAGCAGTTAGTGCCCCCATTTTTGATTGCACCTCATTAATAGCCTTTTTGATTTTCACTTGGTTAGATTTTAGTTCTTTTATTTCTCCAGGAAGGGTTTCTCTAATAACTTCCATGTTTTTCTCAAGCCCAGCTAGTATCTTTAAAGTCATGATTCTGAACTCTAGGTCCGACATCTTACTAATGTCTGTATTGAGTAGGTCCCTGGCAGTTGGTACTACCTGTTGTTCTTTTTTCTGAGGTGATTTTTTTCGTCTCGTCATCTTGTCCAGAGGTGAAGAGATAAATGAGAGAACAAAATGCTAAAAGGTTAACAACGTCCCCAGGAAATATACTGTATATATATCAGAAAAGACCTGAAACCAGAGGAAAAGAAAGGGAAAGAAAGAAAAAAGAAAGATCAAAAAAAAGAAAAAGTAAAAGATAAAGATAAAAACAAACAAAAAACAGAACAAAACAAAACAAAAAAAACCAGAATATGGTCAAATATGATCAGGCTAGTGCATACATCAGTGCCACACACTAGATTTTGGTTGTATTTTGGTCTGTTAGAAGAAAGTGCCTCCTAAAATTTTAAAGGAAGAAAGACTTATATATGTACAAAATAAGGCTTGATACAATGAAGGGATGGAAGATGACTGTAAAGATGAAACTTATAAAAGATTTTATAAATGGAATTGATAAGAAGTTTGAAAGAAGAAAGAGGAAGATTTAAAAAAAGAAAAGAGAAAAGAAAAAAAATGGGAGAGACTCTGATCAGGCAGGAGACCAAAACAAAGCCATACACTAGTGATTTAGGGTATATTTTGATCTGTTAGAAGAAACTGTATATCAAAATTTTAAAGAGAGAAGAAGTCTTTGCGGAGGCAGAATTGCCCCGCCCTTGTCGGTCCAGGCTAATCAAGCTGCTTGGGTTTGCTCTCAGGAGCTTTTGTTCCCTGCAAGCTCTCGGTACAGGTTTGGAGGACCAGGGTGAAAATGGTGGCCTCCCAATCTCCACTGGGAGGAGCTGAGAACTCGGGGCCCCGCTCCTCAGTGCACCCCCAGAGAAAAGCAGTCAGTCACTCCCGTGTCCCCGGTCTCCGGCCGCACTCCGCGCTCACCCGGTCTGTGACCGAGCGTTTCTATCTCTGGCACCCGACCCCGTGTGGAGTCTCCAAATCCAGCAGATCCCTGAGGTGTGCTCCCGTGCCGCTCCTCCCTGGGGAAGAAGGGGAGTCTCCCCGGCTCTGCCGCTTGTTGGGTCCGTGCTGGAGGCGCTGTGGCCCGAGTTGGCCGGGAATCAGTTTATGGCCACCCCAAGCTGCAAGCCCGCGCCTCTGCTCCATCTCTGCAGCCAGCTTCCCTGCTCCGATACCTGGGAGCTCTGGCGCACTCAGGCACCCCCGGTCTTTCTGTGACCCCAAGGGTCCTGAGACCACACTGTCCCGGGAGGATTCCACCCCCCGCTTAGCCACTGGAGTGACGTCCTTCAGTGGAGCCGACTTCTAAAAGTTCTAATTTTGTGCTCCGCGGCTCTATCACTTGCCAGAAGCGGCCGACGGAGGCCCCCTCCCCCGCCGTCTCTCCTCCCGAATATCGAATATCGCCTCGGATTCACTTCTCCACACATCCTACCTTCTAGTAAGTGGTCACTTCTCTGTTCAGAGTTGTTGCTACTCTCTTCTTCGATCTCCT
>NW_027397063.1:131897310-131980506 GCF_003265705.2 Callorhinus ursinus | reverse complement strand
GTCGCTTCTCTGTTCAGAGAGTTGTTGCTACTCTCTTCTTCGATCTCCTGTTGAGTTCATAGGTGTTCAGAATGGTTTGATCCCTTTTCAGCTGAATTCCTCAGACCAGACGAAATCCAGGTCTCCTACTCCTCTGCCATCTTGCTCCGCCCCTCTGAAGCTTATATTTTTATACAGAATATTGTCCACTCTTATCTCTCTTCCCCAAAGGTCAGAGAGTCTTCTGCCAGCCCAGTGGGAGAGGTCTTGACAGCTATATTCATGGCCTTCCTGAATGGGTATTTTGTGAAGAGTCTTAGGAAAACTTAAAAAAAAAAATCAGCAAACCCAAACATCACCATCAGAGAAAGCCCGTGTGTCTCATCTGAAAGGTGGGAATAATAGAACCTCGTGGGCTATTGTAAGGAGTAGATGAGATAACGTGCAGATGCTACTGAAAGGCTTGGCGCATGGGCAGTGCTCAGTAGCTGTTACTGACTTTGAAGGAGATGTCGGTTCCCTCTTGGTCCCGGGAAAAGCCAGTGACCGCTAAGTACTTTTATTGCATCACCTGGAATGGAGGCCTGAACTCAGCCTGGGAGACAAGAATGCTTATGAGACATTCACCTACAGAGTGAAGGAGTTAAGAGGGGAAAGGAGTGATGACGAGAAAAGAGCCTTTGTTAGAGAATGCTGGGCTTGCTAAGACAGGTGGCTGTCCCAAAGAATGAACACCATTGTGACCGCACCCTCTGCTAAGAGTGCAGATAACATGATTAGTTCATTAGCTCTTCCTGGCTAGCAGAGGGATGGCCCAGGCTCCCATGGTTTCTGGGATGTTGAAGCTGCAGGAGCCAATATTCTGAGGAGGGGCCAGGCTGAGCAAAAAGAGCTTCTTCCTGGGGGTCTCTCTCCTGTTGGAGGGAGCTCTGAGGTTTGTTCATTTCCTCCTGCCCCAGAACTTTCTGCTGTACCTGGTTTCCAGACTTCTGTTTTCCCGGCATTGACAGCCCCCGAAGGGCAGCCCATACTTCTTGACCAGTGCCATGGGAAGAGAACACGGCCGAAATGCGAGGTCTAACCTTAAGTTCTTCCAACATAGCACAATCTGTGGTTAAGAATGTTTTCTTAGGATGATAACTGAATTCTCTGGATTCAAATCCCAGGTCTGCCATTTGTTTAATCTTTTTAAGCCTTAGTTTTCTTGCTTTGTCATGGAAATAGTAGTACCTAACTAGCAGTGTTGTTAACAGATAATAATGCATATAAAGCAATTAACCCAATGCTTGACTCATGCTAAGGACCCAGTACATGGTAGCTACTAAATTTGTGGCCTGGCTCTTTCTTTCATCCTTCTCCTGTGCACAAAACCTTGGAGATTAAGCAACTCCTTGGATTTCATGAGGAAAAATGTTCTCAGAGTCACCTAAAGAGGTGATCATCAAGCCTATATTCTTGTCTTTCAGCTAGAGATCTCTTTCACCAATTCAGACAGGGCTCAGGAAAGTCTGCAACCTCCCAAAGCTAAAGAATGAGGGATTGGCTATTTCTGGACATAGAGCTGTGCTCTTCTCCTATCCCTTGGGCCTCTCCACTTCATTGCTCTTCAGCTGAATTTCAGCAGTCAACATCTGCATCTCTTCCCTTGAAGGCTTTCTCAGAAGCTTGGAGAAGCTCCATTTGCAAGGCAGTCTGGGAGTGCTGGGAATAAATCCCCCTAGCGAAGCCGATTCATTCTTTTCGAGTGGGACAATGTTGAAGTGTGTGTTAAAGAGTTTGCCCAAGATTTCCCATGGGATGAAGCTCCAGTTTATCCACAGTGGTCAAGGGATCGATCGTGTTTTCAGTATTTGCTGTCTTTCTTCACGGGCTACACTTCTCCACTGTCTGATTGATGTTTCTTGCACCTCCCAAATCAACTACAAACATTTTGCTCGTTGTTTCAGGGTCGTTTTCTGGGGGAACCCAATTTAAGACAGTGGGATTAAGCTCAGAGAAGAAAGATCACTAGCACGTGGTGCTTCTTGAGGGCTGACAGTCTCTCATTTGCTTCTGTTTCCTTAGCTCTGAGGAAAATACTTGGCTCCTGATAGTCATTCAATACAGGCTTCATTAAGGGAATAAGAGACAGAAGTAACACCACAGTTCCTGAGGAAGCAGAAGAGAAATCTACGTAAGCCTTACTTAAAGAAGAACTTGCATTAATTTGTATAGCAATTGACCATTTAGAATTTTCGAAAGCAACTTCATAGGCTTCACTTGCAGGTTATTTTACAGATGAAGAAACTGAGTCCCAGAGCATGCTACTCTCTTGTCCAAGGCCATGCTGTGTGTAATAGTGCTGAAAGTCACACTGTGGTCCTTCGCACAGTGTCAAGTTGCTACTCTCAATGTTCGTCTGCTGGCTTGACGGCAGCCTGATGTCTCTGCCGCCGTGGACTAGGAAGGCACATTCGCCTGTTATGTTTCTGCCGGAGACACCACACGGAGCATGATTCAGGGGGCTTCTTTTCTCCTCTCTTGAATTCCTCTGATGGAGGGGTTCTTAACCTGGGGTCCGCGCATGCTCCTGGAGGACTCAGTATTTACGTTCACATATGCTTTTTTGGAAGGGGATCCCTAGCTTCCACCATACTCTCAAAGAGGTCCGTGACCCCAGTAAAAAGCCATTGCCCCAGCTGCTGCCACTAAGAGTGCCTTGCTCTTTAATGACACTTCGGATGACAAAGTACTTTCACTGTTTCACTTCCCCTACCTTGCTACAGCTTAAGGTTTCTTAATGAATTCAGCACTTATCAGCAAAATTCTTTTTTCTTTAGAAGAAAGAGTTGGGACAAACCACTCCTTCCCTGAATATGCATATTAATACTCTTCTTCTATGCTTGGATGTCACTGGAGCCTCCTTTTTAATTCAAGACTCTGCAATATTGGGCGGCAACTACCGTTACCACCTCATCCTCCTTTGATTTTCTCCATCTTCCCAACTATAGGGTGAGAACAGAATGACCAGTCTCATTTCTCAAGCTTTTCCTTTCCTCTAGCCTTTCACACATCATAAATCCTACTTGAAATGCTGTCCCTTAGATTTCTTGCCCATGGAAATCCTACCAGTATCTAGAAGCATAACTCAGATGGCCTTTTGTCAGCCAAGCTTTTCCATCCTAATATTGAATGATATTTATAGGGATAGCTAACATTTATTGAGAGCTTGCTATGTGCCAGGCATGATGCTAATAAGTTTTTGGTAAATATTTAAACCAAAACCTTTCAAGGTTTAGAAAGATTAAGGAGTGTTAGCTTCTGTAACAAATATAACAAAACAAACAAAAAGTAATCTCTGTAGCTTAACAGAGTCAGAGCTTATTTCTTATGTAGGTAAAGTCTAAGTAAGTGTTTCTGTTAAGCAGGAAAACAGGTTGAGGGTCTTGTCTCTTTCCATCTTGTGGTGCTAGTATATTTAACAAGTAGCTTCCAAGCTTGCTGGCTTGGAGATAAAGGATAAATGGGCACATGTGGGAAGCTTTTATGGGCCAATCCTAGAAAATGGCATGTATCACTTTCACTCATATCCTATTGCCTAAAAGGGAGTCGTATGGCTGGGAGATTTGAACTAGCTTATGCCCAGAAGGAAGAGGAAATAAATTTGGTGAGAATTTAGAATTGTTTTCCACAAGGCGTCCAGCTAGGAATTGGGAGAGCCACGGCAATGTTGAATTTTACCTGAGCTTTCTCTTGTTGAAAAACAGTAGCCATTCAGAAGTCTCTCCGCTCTTTCATATTCTGGGAAATGGCTTACTGCCAAGAGACACCTTTCCTCATGTGACTTAGGCAAGACTGACAGATGCCCCTTTGTCGACTTGCGAGAGGGCCCGACACAGACTCTCTAAGTTCCCACTCTTTGCCTCACAAATGATTCGCTGAACGGTTTGTCCATTTAATTAATCAGAACAAAATTCTTGTTAGCCACACAGTTCAGTTAACTTTCTCTTCCTCCCCAAGGTTCCTGACCCACCCTCACCCTGAGCCAGCCCACAACCCCTTCTTAACAGCCTCTTCCAAGAATAGGCTGATGTCAGGGTGAAGCATTCTTGGGTCTACTGTCAGGTTACTGCCATGCCCATCTGTTCACCCCATTCACCCCCCTGCCCATACCAGCCGCTTTCAAGCCACATCACTTCCATTTAAAGCAAAGCCCCTTTCTGCATAACTCAGACACTGACAGATCCCATGGTGGGAGCATTCTGCCTATGGCTATTATCCCTTACCTCCTCTTGCAATAACCTTTTAGAATAAAGTCTCCCCTTATGTAAATTTGGCTCCGTTCTTTTTTTTTTATTAGTTGAGAGCAGAGATTTGAACGCAGGGGTTCTGACTTGAATGCCCCCTCACATTGCCTCCTGTGCCAAGATGGCTACTGCTTACTCTGTTGTCCGTGGCCCCCTACCTTGTCCACCGTGCAGTCATCACACACGCAGGCACTAAAGTTTCCAGCTCCCTGCTTTGAGATGTGGAAACATGTGACTCATTTGAGTCAACGAGATGGGAGTGTACGTGATGTGTCATCTCAGGCAGAAGTGGCTGAGCATCTCCTGTGCCTCCCCTTTGTTCTTGAACACCCCTCAGGAGACCTTGGAAGATGTCAGCATCAAAAATGGAGAGCACTTGATGCCTCAGGCATTGCATAGAGGAGAGACCTCCCCCAAAAGCCCCCAAGCAGGAACATCTGCACTGGGCATTTGAGATTTGGGGACATATAACAGACTGTTCCGGCTAATATACTTGGCAATGGTAACAACACATTGGGTGCAGCAAAATATCCATGTTGGGGGACTAGAAATCCCTCATTCTTCATACAAACGCCTCTGTATTTAGCAGCTCCCTTCAGTCCTTACCACACTGTATTTTGCATTGGGATTGGGTCTATTTTCTCTCCTTATGCATCACTGAGGTCTTCAAGACAAACATGAGCATAGCCACCCACAGAATTTAGCAGTTTCTTACATATCTCAGGGACTGAGTGTTGGAAGAGTGAATAAATGAACTGTCTGATTCTATTTTCAAAACCTTTTCCAAACAGCAAGACAGGTATTTATTTTTATTATAGAAATAATGCAATGCAAAACACTTGGAAAATAAAATTTAAAAAATGTTTTGATCCCCATCGCTTTTCTCTGTTATCATTTTTGGATATTTTCTTTTTTTCATATTTTTTTTCCATATTTGCAACCACAGGACAGGTGCATTTTGGCATCCTTCTCAATGTAACTTTATAGCATGGTTATTTTTACATGTTGCTACTTTGCCTCCATAGCCATTGTTCTTAATTCCTGTTCATACAAATGAACAGCGTGTATTTATTTATCTGCTCTCTTATGCACTATGCAAATGTAGCCTCAAAAAAAAATCCTTATGCATAGAGATTTTTCGTGTACTTATTTCATTTCCTTAGAATAAATTTTCAAATGCAAGATGACTATGTCAAAGGGTGTGACCATTTTATTACTGTTGATACATATTACCAAATTGCTTTCTAGAAGATTTGTACCTATTTACAGAGAATTGCTGTACCCTTGCCTGCATAATTAAAAATGAAACATTTATTTGGAATTATTATATGAAATATCTCATTATTTTAAACCACATTTTTTCAATTACTCGAAAGAGAGAATACTTTTGAATTATTCTTTCACTGTGTTTTTTTTAATTGTCCGTTCTTATCCATTTAAATCATTTTTTTAAATTAAAAAAATGTATTTGTGCCTTGTGATGTGCTGTGTGGTGCAGTGGAAAACAAGAAGTCTTTGTCCTTAACGAATGTGCATCTCGATGGGAAGAGATGGGAAGTCAACAAGTAAACCAGTAAATACGGTAACTGGTACAATAAATGTTTATGGAGGAAATTCGCAATATTGGTGAGAACTTTACTTAAGGGAGCTGAAGAGTCCCCTCTGAGAAGGGGATGCTTTATCTGGGCCTGAAAAATGGGAAAGAGTCGGCCATATAAAGAAGTCATCATTTAAATATTGGGGCGCCTGGGTGGCTCAGATGGTTAAGCGTCTGCCTTCGGCCCAGGTCATGATCCCAGGGGCCTGGGATCAAGCCCCACATCAGGCTCCTGGCTCAGTGGGGAGCCTGCTTCTCCCTCTCCCTCTGTCTCTCTCCCTGCTCATGCTCTCTCTCTCTCTCTCTCTGTATCTCTGTCTCAAATGAATAAATAAAATCTTAAAAAAAAATAAATATCTGGAAAATGAGAATTGCAGGCAGAGATGAGTATGTATGGCACCATTGAGGTGTAAGCAGTCTTGGCCTGGTTATGGCAGAAAGAAGGTGAGAGTCTCTGGAACACAGTGAGCATGGGGTATGAGATGAGGTTGGGGTTTTGGGCTAGGACTAGAACATGACACTTTTCGCCGGCCATCACAAGGAATTTGGGTTCTGTTCTAGATGAGACAGTAAACACTTTTAGGGTTTTAAATATGGCAGTGATATGATACAACTTAAAAAGATGATTCTGACTGCTGTGTGAATAAATTTGGGGTAGAAGAGGCAAATCCATTAGGAGGTTATTATAGTATTCCAAGCAAGAGATAATGGGACATGGACTAGGGTGGTGGCAAGGGAGCAATAGAGATAAAAAGACCTTAGCTTCTTTTGGGTTATCCCCAAAGCAGAGCACTGATACCAAGATTCAGGAACAGATAATTTATTTGGGAGGTTTCCCAGGAAGTGGACCCCAGGAAGAGCCAGGAGAATCAGACAAGAAAGTAGGAAACATCCAGGTAAAGATGCATCAAGGTCATTGCTCCAGGCAATGGCAAGGGGACTTTGGAGAATAGAATGCTTCCCAGAATAGTCCATCCAAACACCTGGAGATTGAAGCATTTATCTACTGACTCTAGTCTCCTATTACCATTATTGATGACATTAATTCCCATGCACTTCTGGGCTCTAGTCACACTTAGTAGACAGACTCCTCTAGTTTTGGAGAAGGACTTGGAGTGAGAGAGAGAAAAGATACAGTCAGATGTTTGAGGTGGGATGCTGTCAGGGAGCGTGGAATGGTCTACCACAGTGGCAACAGAAATCAAAGGTGGGTATCAAAAAAATCTGCAACACACGTGGATGGACAAAGAGCTATCTTTCAGTGCAAAAATCCTCTCCCTTTGATGGGCTTGGAAACTTATCAGAGAGTGTCAGAGGCTTCTTTAGGTATTTGATTACCCACTGAAATTAAGATGTAGATCCTTTGCTAAAAATGGCAGGAAACAAACTGCACTGGTCCTTGATCAGAAGCTGAGGCTCATGTTTGCCTGTATTCCCCTTCCTAGAGTTAGATTTTCTTCTATGAAATAAAAGAAGAGAAAGGAGGCCTTGGATTGAATATCTGCACTTAAACTCTTCAGATTGTCTGACCTCATAATTAGAACATTACACGCATTATTTCCTTCAACAAGTTGTTCTTTTAGGTGATTTCACCAGTGGCTTTGCTCCTTGCCATTTCCTGGAGAGTAAAAACGGTATGTCCTGAGAAATCACTTCAAGACCTGGAGTAACCTTCAGGAAGTCAACCAGGGAGTGATGCCTTCCCCAGCAACCCCCGCCCCGCCATATTGAAATTTCAGAGTCTTTCTCTTCACAAGTGTGGTCCAGAGACTTTAGAAATTACTTTGTGTTTCCAAAATGAACCCCAAATTCCCTTGAACAAAAAAGAATTAAGAAGGAATTGTCCAGCATTTCCCAGTTTTCAAATTTTGGGTTTTTTTTTTTCTCCTTTGACCAAAATTATTTTAATAGGCACCATAACATGATGACACTATTACCACTACTAATGTGATGCAGTATGACATAGTAGAATGATAGTATCCATGATGTATGAGGGCCACAATGTGCCCAATCCTTTGCTGGGTACTTGTTAATTTATCTCAAATTCCCATGACATTAAGGAATAGACATTGTTATTCCTATTTTATGGATAGATAACCAGGCTCCAAAAGGTTACATGAAATATGAAAATCAGACAGCTATAATGTAAAATCCAGGTTTTTCCAACTCCAAATCTCCTACTGTTCAAGTGTGTTTTGCTGCCTTCTCAAACTGTGTGTTCATCTACATATGAAGTAACAAATGCATTGAATAAGGACTCATGGGGTATAATCTAGAAAGCAGCTTTTCAGTTGTAGTGAAAGATTTTTCTTCCCCTTCTCCCCCCTCCCCCTTCCCACAAAAACCCCTTTAGATAGGCTCTGTTTCTTTCTTTCTTCATCTTCTTTTTTTTTTTGTCAATATTAGGTAATAATGAGAAGTTTGAGTTACTGTAGTTTTGCATTTTTGTTTATGTAACAAACCTAATCTTTATTCATGGAGAGTTTCAGTCAAAGATGTCCCAGGTAACATCTGATCAACAAATGACTGCAGGCAGAGAAAAGACAAGCCAGAAAAGCAAGCCAGATCCAAATTGGTAATTGATCCCTAGGATCTCATTCTCCTTAGTCTTACATATGGTAATTTCAAAAATCTAATCTAAATCCATGGTGAATAATATTAGAATAGTCATTGCTTCTTGGAGTGAGTGTGAGCAGGGGCTGACTGGGAAGGAGAAAGGGAACTCTGTGGGATGATAACAATATTCTGCATTTCGTTAGGGGTTTAGGTTGCACAGGTGTGTGCAGATTTCAAAATTTATGGATTGGTACATTTAAGATTTGTGGACATTTCAGATTTCTGTAAATCTTCTCTTAAAAAAAGTATCATAAGCTAACATTGAACTCTAGTGAATGACCTGCATACTGAATTATTTAGGGATGGGGTGTACTGATGTCTACAATTTGCTTTGAAATGCATACAAAGTTAGATCGATGGATAGAGGAATGGACAGATGGATAGATACATGCTAACATGATTACAGCAAAATGTTAATAGAACCTGCGTATTTAGTATAAAGGTGTTCAGTGTACCATTCTTTCAACTTTTCTGTATACTTGAATTTTCACTAAAAATCATGCTGGAGAAAACAGTCAAACCTCAGGGGTCTGCAGTTCCATGGAGGAAACCACGTAGGAGATAAATTGATGTGTAGTCTTTTGGTCTTCCTTCTTGTTCTCAATTTTTTCCTTATATAAAAGAGATAAATGGATCATCCTCATGAAGGCATTTGAAAAAGTCAGCCATTAGGCAGGGCTTTTACTTGATCACTGTGACAGGCAGAATTCATGGTCCCCATACAGGTCCTGGAATTTGTGAATACGTTACCTTAAGATGGCAAAAGGGACTCTGCAGATGTGACTAGATTAAGGATTTTGAGATATAGAGATTATCCTGGATTATCTGGACGGCTCGTGGGATCACAAGGGTACTTAGAAGTGAAAGAGAAAGGCAAAAGAGTCAGAGCTGGAGATGTAACAATGGAGGCAGAATTTGGAGTGATGTAATTGTTGGCTTCGAAGGTGGAAGAAGGTGGCCAAGAGCAAAGGAATGCAGGCGGCCTGTCGAAGCTGGGGCAGAAAATGGTTTTCCACTAGAGTCTCCAGAGGGAGTGCAACCTTGCCAACACCTTGAGTTTAGCCTAGTGAGAACTGGGTCAGATTTCTGACCCATAAATCCGTAAGATAATAATCTTGTGTTGTTTTAGGCCACTGGTTTATGGCAATTTCAATTTCCCACTTCAATTACAGAAAGAAAGTTGTGTATGTCAGCATATTCTTCCAAAGCATTACAGAAGAGAAATGAGGCTGAATGGGTAAGTAAACCATTTTACAGTGTTGTTTATTTTGCGTAGATTCTACGGGTTGAAGGAACAGGCTAACTCACAGTATATATTTTGGTGATTTGTTTTAAGCATATATATAAGGATTAGAAAAACAAGTCTCAAGCCAAGCAGGGGAACCTACAAAAAGCCCAACATCCCAGACTCATGGGAATTATCGGAGTCACAGAAGACCGAGGCCTCAAGGAGTGTCAACACAAAGGTCATTCCACAACGAGGACAGATCTAGAGACCCTGCCAACAAGAGTTTCTTTGCTGTGAATGGGACTTGAATTTTTCTAGGTCTTTGATTCATCCTGTATCAGTCTGCATTTTTTCTCTGTGCCTGTGGCCAGGACGACTGCACGCACCTTCCTCCAGTGAGCACAGCCACACTTGAGTGGGCACAGCCTGGAAGGAAAAACATAGCCTGGATTTTGGTCTCAACCCCCCTGCCCCTCAGCCAGGGGCAAGGTGCAACGTGCTCAACCTTCCGAATGCTCCAGCTGCTGCTTCCTCACATTTCTGTATCTTTCTGTCCCTAGAGCTTCTTGCTTCTTGATCACTTCTGTTGCCGAGAACCCTTTTTTATTTATACCTTCCGCTCACATGTTCCTCTCTGAGGCCCCTCCTGGTTTTTCGGTGAGAATCCCTTTAATTCAGCTTTCACTACCAACTGCTTGATGTTCCTCATTGGTCCCTGATTTAATTCCTGGAAATGAGATTCTGATTGCTCAAACTGATCTTAATTTGGCATGAGCTTTTCACTTCAAGTGATCTTATAAGCCTGGAGGCTTGACTGCTTTTGGATCAGGATCTCATCCCTCATCTTGTAAAAAAAAAATAATAATAATTAAAAAAATTTTTTTTAATAGTAGGGTGAAGCCACTTGGAACCCAAGGTGGTTAAACCTGCCACATTTCAAGGAGCTTTGGGAAGACAGGACCATAACTGACAGGTATAGGTCAAGTTATAACTATCATGGATATTATTTCAATTTATGCTTCATCCCTGTCCCTGTTTTAGCTTTGGGAAAGCAAAACCAAAAACACAGACAGCACATTTGATAATTTAATCAAGCAGAAACCATAAGAAGAAAAAAAAAAAAAACTTGGGAAACTAGTTAGAGAAGAACGTGAATATTTTGGCCAATGTGGTTAACATAGTTGCTTGATTGTGCTTCAGATTCATTTCTGAGCTTCCCCATATTCAAAGAAGAGAGGGAAGTAGGGTGATTTGCATAGTTCTTATTTTTTTAAAAAGATTTTACTTATTTATTTGAAAGAAAGGGCACAAGCAGGGGGAGTGGCAGAGGCAGAAGCAGCCTTCCTTCTGAACTGGGAGCCCCATGCAGGACTCGATCCCAGGAAGCTGGGATCGTGACTTGAGCCAAAGGCAGACGCTTAACCAACTGAGCCATCCAGGCACCCTGTATAGTTCTTATTTTTGGAAAGGAAATGATGGCATTTCTTACTTTATGGGGTGGCAGAAGCCTTGTGCTCCTTTAACACAAATCCCCTCTAACAACAGATAGGAATTTGGGAAAGAACTCTGTTGAGACATTTGGAAGGAATAGAAATCTAAATGCATATGGATCATTTGTCTTTATTTATAACTGATTCTTACTTGAGCAGACTACATTTCCAGCAAGCTTGTCATTTGCTTCATCTCTCATAACTCAGAACAGAGCCCTCAGGTAAGCGCATCCTCATGGCTAATGAGTATTTTCCCCTGCTTCCCTAAATGTCTGGCACAGAAGCACGTTTTACCAAGTCAAGTACCATTACACGGAGTCACAGAGAAAAATCAAATGTGTCCCTCCACTGAGATCTTTGTTTCAAAGTCTTAAGCATTTTTAGCTTATCCCAACCTCCATGAACACCTGTTTCTCTGAAAGGAGAGTTCAAGAACATTTTATTTTTTTAGCTAAACACTCTACACGTCAAGGCTATGGTTATGGAAAGAGAATTGACCTGAATACCAAGAAAGTTGGATTTGAGCTCGAATCCTGTCACCAATTCATCTTGTGTGGCCTCAGTTTCTCTCCTTACGAATTTGAAAGGACGGGCAATGACATCAGTATTTCTCATGGTTTGGCCCAGAGTCATTACTGGGGGCAATTCATTATGAAAATGCATATTCTAAGATCCTACCTCAGACCCACTGAATCAGAATCACTGGGGACAAGACCCGATGTTTTGTGTTTCAACACCTCTCCAGGTGTTTCTGATGCACATCCAAGTTTGAGAATCACTCTACTTGGTAATCTTCTGATTCTTTCCAGTTCATTATTTATTTGATACCACATTCCTCAGGAAGTAATCATGTTCTTCCTCCTGGTGGAATTGTTCAGCCATCCAGGACTAGGGATGGATACAAAAACAGATGAAAGGCAAAGCTAGGCTTCTTTTTTTTTTTTCCCCCTTATTTAGAAACACAGCAGACCACTTCTTAACAGAATTATTCCCTTAAAAACTTCAGGTAATTTCTTCATTGTCCTATTTAATAGCTAGCATAAGTAGAAAGTTCCTCTTTGAAATATTGACCCAAGGAGCTGCTGGAGGTTGCAAGATGATGAAAAAGAAGGTTCTGCCACAAACATATTCAATACAAAAATTAAAAATGGACTTCAAATATCTGTGTGAAGATCTGTGAGAGTCATTCTGATTATTCGCAGATAGTTCACTTCCATGCCTACTGAATTCCCGAGACAGTTCTCCCTCTTGCTAGCTGGGGCTCATTTTCTACAGTCCCGTTAGTTAAGACTGCATACTGTACATAACTGGATAGGAATGGCCTGTCATTTTGCCTTCTGGGGCATCACATGTTAAACTGTGGCTTAGCTCTCTCTGGTTTAGGCTATAGTTTTGTGCCCTAGTGGTTTTGAACCACATACTATGCTTGTTATGCGCAGGGCCTCTTTCAACAAATATTAACTCACTTAATCTTCAGAGCAGCTATATGAATCCATTTAACAGATAGGGAAATCCCATCCCCAACAATCTTACATAATGGGCTGGTAAGTAGAGGAGCCAGAACGGGAGAATGATTTGGTTTACTTGCACTGAGAGAGCATTCATTAGATGAAAGCTCCCACATAGGGTATTTAGAGGCTTAAGGAATTAAATTGCCATTTTACTAAATGGCCATATCTCTACTATGAGTGGTGGCTTGGGATGAACTCAATGTGGTCCTTACTTTGGCCTCCTCCCAAAGACCTGAGATCTGTATGAAGAAGACTTTACCCTCTCTAGCTTCATTTTCTTTACCTGTGAGAGGAAATAAAATTTCTGTGGTGAGGCTAAAATTCGGTGATCAAGACACGAGACTAAGAGGTAATATTTCTGAGTGTCAGTTACTATCATGACGTGAGCACCATGTCATGGGATGTGCTCTGACACGGGGGTCGAAAGGAGTGAGGTCCTCCTGTTCCAAGGTGGGTTTGCCGTGTGCCGTTGGAAAAAAACACAAAGCCTCTCTGGTTCCCTGGTCCCATCATTTCTAAAATAAGGGACTGAATCAGTCAATGTTTTTCACACAGTATTGTGCCCTTTAAAAGAAAGATAGGGGCACCTGGGTGGCACAGTCGGTTAAGTGTCTGACTCTTGGTTTCAGCTCAGGTCGTGATCTCAGGGTTGTGAGATGGAGCCCCGAGTTGGGCTTTGCACTCTGTATGGAGTCTGCTTGTGATTTTCTCTCTCCCTCTCTCTCTGCCCCTCCCTCAACCCCCATCCTCCCTCCCTCTCTCTCTCTCTCTCTCTCTCAAATAAATAAATAAATCTTTAAAGAAATAAAAGAAAGCTGTATGTGGTCAAATAAAATTGAGAGAATACATGATCTATGCTGCTTTTAGCAATTTACTGGGCACATCGATATATTAAATGCTTTGCAAAGCCATGCCACAAATAAGACCTGTTTATTTTTGTTTAATTAGGAGTTCTAAATTTATTTGCAACCATGCTTTTCCACCCTTTTCCCCCCATCTTAAGACCAATAAACATCTCATGGGAAACATTTTGGGGAATGTTAGATTACACAATTTTTATATTTTCAAACAAAATTCTATGATTTTTTTTTCACCACTTACTGTTGGTTGGTTGATCTTTAGGGTGAAAGGCATAAGTAGAAAACACTAGCCTTGACAGATTGAAACCACTGTGTATAGGAGATCAAAATAAGGAAGGAACAAAGTGGGGGGTCTCATTTATAGGCTGAGAAGTTTTGAGTTGAAATCTGTTCTGCTGAACTGAATGCTGATGGAGAATTTTTCTCATCTGAATACCCACTTAATAGCCAGAAGAGAGTTAATATCTCCAATTGAATTTTGGAAAAGAGATAGAACTCATCAGACAATGGCAATTAGTTGACCTCTGAGTGTGGGCTGAACCTCTTAAGAATGCTGTTGTAATCATTAGTCCAGACAATCAGGACCTGCATCCTTCTCCCTCTGGAACAGACAAGGAATATCATTCCTGATGTTGTCTGTGTCTTCCCTCCTCTTGTGGCTGAGCAGATTTAATGCCCAACTTTTAAGAAGCCAATTCCTTTTTTCACTAAGAGGACAGGGAATGAACTACAATTTATTTGCAAAACAGTTGAGACTTCAGGCATAAAAATGAGACGTGGGGTAGAGTCCAGAATTGAAAGTGTTTTCCAATTACCCATTGGAAATCTCTCCTACAGATTCGGATATGGAGTAAGGGGGGAGCTCTTGGAAGAACAGATGCAGACACTCCACATTCATCACTGATCACCTGCAGAGATGCAGCTTTGACATTGTAATGGGCATTTTCTTTTGCCGGGCATCATTTAACTAGTCCCTTGATCCAAGAACCCTGACTGCTATTGCAATTTGGCCCAGCCAAATCAAAAAGCATAACACTGTCTACTGGAAAAGGCTTAATAAAAGGGCTTTAGTGAATCTTTTTTTATTGTCAGTGTTCTAGTACCATTTAACAACTCCGTATATTTACTCTTTTCATCTTGATCAGAGAGGCAGTTTTTCCCAAATATTCAGAAGCAAAGCCATCCTAATTGTATTTTTATTTTTTTATTTCTGCTGGCTGCTTTTAAAACCATTTTAAGCTTTTTGTTTTAAAACATAAACAAATGTAGACAGAATAGGCTGATGAATCTCCATTTACTCATTAATTCCCCACCTTTGGCAATGATCCAATATGGCCACTCTTATTTCTGCCATATCTTCTTACTCTTCCCGCTCCCTATAACTGAATTATTTTGAAGAAATTCTCAGACAACATCTAAATTTGTTCATAAATACTTTGGTGTTTAGAAAATACATTTATTCATAAACATTAGAATACAAGATTCTTTTTTTAGGATGCTACAACATTGAGCCTTTTAAAAACTTATCAATAATTAAATATTAGCAGGTTAGTAGTCAATATTCAAATTTTTCTGATTGTCTCATGATTTAAAATTCCGTTTTTTTTTATTTTACAAAGAGCAATGTCCATACATTGCAACCAGCTGATATTAGCTTTCCTGCCTCGCCAATGTTTATTACCAATCTTTTTAATTTTAGCCATTCAGGTGAGTGTTGCAGTAGAATCTCATTGTGGTTTCGATTTGCATTTCCTTTATGACTAATGGCACTGCGTATTTTCCTTTGTGCTTAATTGCAACAAGGGTGTATTTCTCACTTGAGTCACAGCCTGATATAGGTAAGGTGGTTTTCCTGGGCAAGTCTCCCGAGGTTACTAAAAAATCTGGCTACTTTCTTTTTGCAACTTTGCTATCTAGGAGTGCTTCACTTCTCCTCACTCCTGCTCTTAACCATCTTGAGCCAAACTGACACATTCCCATAGGCAAAAACTCAATTATAAGATCCCAACCTAACTATCAGCAGGACTGGGAAATAGGATTTTCCAGAGTTTGCTGGGAAAAGAAATCGTGTAGTAAATACATTATTTCACTGCAATTATTGTTTGTCCCTATTTATAAACTTTGTTAATTAAACTCATTTAAATTTTTTAAATTGCACCTATAAATTTAATATATTCTATTTCCTTTCAAGTACTTCAATTAAGTATTTGAGTGTTTCTTATTAACCCAAAAATATAGATATATGTTTATGGTGAATCTTAATTTGTATTTAGTGTTGTAATACTATTTACAATAACTTAATAAGATTTCAGTTTAAAAATGCAAGTCTATAAAGACATAAGCAAAATTTTAACAGTATTTTTTCCTAGGGTTGGAAAAGGGTTGGCATAGAGAATGAAGAAGAGGATAAGTATTGTGGGAATGTTAACTATTTGTTAACATATTACTTGTGGATTTTTTAAAGGCATGATTTAAAAGTGAAGAAGAACCCAAAGTATAAACCAATAACTAAATTCCACATTAATTTTTGAATTAGAATTTTGGGGCCCCTGGGTGGCTCAGTTGGCTAAGCAGCTGACTCTTGATTTCAGCTCAGGTCATGATCTCAGGGTCCTGGAATCCAGCCCAGCCTCCGGCTCCATGCTCAGTGGGGAGTCTGCTTGAGATTCTCTCTCTCTCTCTCCCTCTGCCCCACCACTCCCCAAGCATGAGTGTGTGCTCACTCTCTCTCCTCTCTCAAATTAATAAATAAATCTTTGAATTAGAATTATGTGTCTAACCTATGACTTTAATGGACCAAATTTTCCCGATCATTATAAATACTTTAACATCAAATAGGCACTAATTTAAAACCAACTATTAGTATCATGGCTTAGATTCTCTTAAATAGTTCTATTCCTAATTCTGAATCTTCCCTGTGTTGAAAGATGCTCCCAACTAATTAAACACTTATGCCAAACCAAAATATTTAGGGTAACCTTTTCAAATAATTCTTAAGGTTATATTCTCAACTGACTGAAGTTTTTAATGACCTAAAGAAGTGTATGAGATGTTGATGGGATTCTTGCCCACAGCTCACAACCTCCAAGATGAACGGTATTTTAGACTTGTTTCTTTGGCCCCCATCTCAGTTCATCCTCCATGTCTCTTGGACTCCCTTGCCACACTATGTATTTTTATGTCTCCACTTGATTAGATTCAACTAATCTATTTACTTCTTCTTTAAATTCTATTCCTGTTCTTCCTATATGTCAGCGCCACAAGTTATGGATGTATTTTTTTTTCCTCAAAATTTTTTATTGTTATGTTAATCACCATTCATTACATCATTAGTATTTGATGTAGTGTTCCATGATGCATTGTTTGTGCATAACACCCAGTGCTCCACACAGAACGTGCCCTCTTTAATACCCATCGCCAGGCTAACCCATTCCCCACCCCCCTCCCCTCTAGAACCCTCAGTTTGTTTTAAAGAGTCCATCGTCTCTCATGGTTCGTCTTCCCCTCCGACTGACTCCCCTTCATTCTTCCCCTCCTGCTATCTTCATCTTCTTTTTTTTTCTTCTTAACATATATTGCATTATTTGTTTCAGAGGTACAGATCTGTGATTCAACAGTCTTGCACAATTCACAGCGCTCACCGTAGCACATACCCTCCCCAATGTCTATCACCCAGCCACCCCATCCCTCCCGCCCCCCCCACCACTCCAGCAACCCTCAGTTTGTTTCCAGAGATTAAGAATTCCTTATATCAGTGAGGTCATATGATACATGTCTTTCTCTGATTGACTTATTTCACTCAGCATAACACCCTCCAGTTCCATCCACGTCATTGCAAATGGCAAGATCTCATTCCTTTTGATGGCTGCATAATATTCCATTGTGTATATATACCACTTCTTCTTTACCCATTCATCTGTCGATGGACATCTTGGCTCTTTCCACACTTTGGCTATTGTGGACATTGTTGCTATAAACATTGGGGTGCATGTACCCCTTCGGATCCCTACATTTGTATCTTTGGGGTAAATACCCAGTAGTGCAATTGCGGGATCATATGGTAGCTCTATTTTCAACTGTTTGAGGAACCCCCCATACTGTTTTCCAGAATGGCTGCACCAGCTTGCATTCCCACCAACAGTGTAGGAAGTTTCCCCTTTCTCCACATCCCGGCCAACATCTGTCGTTTCCTGATTTGTTCATTTTAGCCTTTCTGACTGGTGTGAGGTGGTATCTCATTGAGGTTTGGATTTGGATTTCCCTGATGCCGAGCGATGTTGAGCACTTTTTCATGTGTCTGTTGGCCGTTTGGATGTCTTCTTTGGAAAAATGTCTGTTCATGTCTTCTGCCCATTTCTTGATTGGATTATTTGTTCTTTGGGTGTTGAGTTGGATAAGTTCTTTATAGATTTTGGATACTAGCCCTTTATCTGATATGTCATTTGCAAATGTTTTCTCTCTTTCTGTCAGTTGCCTTTTGGTCTTGTGGACTGTTTCTTTTGCTCTGCAAAAGCTTTTTATCTTGATGAAATCCCAATAGTTCATTTTTGCCCTTGCTTCCTTTACCTTTGGCGATGTTTTTAGGAAGAAGTTGCTGCGGCTGAGGTCGAAGAGGTTGCCACCTGTGTTCTCCTTTAGGATTTTGATGGACTCCTGTCTCACGTTTAGGTCTTTCAACCATTTAGAGTCTATTTTTGTGTGTGGTGTAAGGAAATGGTCCCGTTTCATTCTTCTGCATGTGGCTGTCCAATTTTCCCAACATCATTTGTTGAAGAGATGGTCTTTTTGCCATTGGACATTCTTTCCTGCTTTGTCAAAGATGAGTTGACCATAGAGTTGAGGGTCCATTTCTGGGCTCTCTATTCTGTTCCATTGATCTATGTGTCTGTTTTTGTGCCAGTACCATACTGTCTGGTGATGACAGCTCTGTAATACAGCTGGAAGTCTGGAATTGTAATGCTGCCAGCTTTGCTTTTCTTTGTCAATATTCCTCTGGCTATTCGGGGTCTCTTCTGGTTCCATACAAATTTTAGGATTATTGGTTCCATTTCTTTGAAAAAAGTGGATGGTGTTTTGATGGGGATTGCATTGAATGTGTAGATTGCTCTAGGTAGCATTGACATCTTCACAATGTTTGTTCTTCCAATCCATGAGCACGGAACGTTTTTCCATTTCTTTGTGTCTTCCTCAATTTCTTTCATGAGTATTTTATAGTTTTCTGAGTACAGATCCTTTGCCTCTTTGGTTAGATTTATTCCTAGGTATCTTATGGTTTTGGGTGCAATTGTAAATGGGATCGAATCCTTAATTTGTCTCTCTTCTGTCTTGTTCTTGGTGTATAGGAATGCCACTGATTTCTGTGCATTGATTTTATATCCTGCCACTTGACTGAATTCCTGTACGAGTTCTAGCAGTTTTGGGGTGGAGTCTTTTGGGTTTTCCACATACAGTATCATATCATCTGCAAAGAGTGAGAGTTTGACTTCCTCTTTGCCGATTTGGATGCCTTTGATTTCTTTTTGTTGTCTAAGTGCTGTGGCTAGGACTTCTACTACTATGTTGAATAGCAGTGGTGCGAGTGGACATCCCTGCCGCGTTCCTGACCTTAGGGGGAAAACTCTCAGCTTTTCCCCATTGAGAATGATATTCACTGTAGGTTTTTCAGAGATGGCTTTTATGATATTGAGGTATGTACCCTCTATCCCTATACTCTGAAGAGTTGTGATCAAGAAAGGATGCTGTCCTTTGTCAAATGCTTTTTCTGCATCTGTTGAGAGGATCATCTGATTCTTGTTCTTTCTTTTGTTAATGTATTGTATCACGTTGATTGATTTGCGGATGTTGAACCAACCTTGCAGCCCAGGGATAAATCCCACTTGGTCATGGTGAATAATCCTTTTAATGTACTGTTGGATCCTATTGGCTAGTATTTTGGTGAGAATTTTTGCATCCATGTTCATCAAGGATATTGGTCTGTAATTCTCCTTTTTGATGGGGTCTTTGGTTTTGGGATCAAGGTAATGGTGGCCTCATAAAATGAGTTTGGAAGTTTTCCTCCCATTTCTATTTTTTGGAACAGTTTAAGAAGAATAGGTATTAATTCATCTTTAAATATTTGGTAGAATTCCCCTGGGAAGCCATCTGGCCCTGGGCTTTTGTTTGTTGGGAGATTTTTGATGACTGCTTTAATTTCCTTAGTGGTTATAGGCCTGTTCAGGTTTTCTATTTCTTCCTGGTTCAATTTTGGGAGTTGATACATCTCTGGAATGCACCCATTTCTTCCAGGTTATCTAATTTGCTGGCATAGAGTTGCTCATAATATGTTCTTATAATTGTTTGTATTTCTTTGGTGTTGGTTGTGATCTCTCCTCTTTCATTCATGATTTTGTTGATTTGGGTCATTTCTCTTTTCTTTTTGATAAGTCTGGCCAGGGGTTTATCAATCTTGTTAATTCTTTCAAAGAACCAGCTCCTAGTTTCGTTGATCTGTTCTACTGTTCTTTTGGTTTCTATTTCATTGATTTCTGCTCTGATCTTTATTATTTCTCTTCTCCTGCTGGGTTTAGGCTTCATTTGCTGTTCTTTCTGCAGCTCCTTTAGGCGTAGGGTTAGGTTGTGTATTTGAGACCTTTCTTGTTTCTTGAGAAAGGCTTCTATTGCTATACACTTTCCTCTCAGGACTGCCTTTGCTGTATCCCAAAGATTTTGAACAGTTGTGTTTTCATTTTCATTGGTTTCCATGAATTTTTTTAATTCTTCTTTAATTTCCTGGTTGACCCATTCATTCTTTAGTAGGATGCTCTTTAGCCTCCATGTATTTGAGTTCTTTCCGACTTTCCTCTTGTGATTGAGTTCTAGTTTCAAAGCATTGTGGTCTGAAAATATGCAGGGAAGAATCCCAATCTTTTGGTACCGGTTGAGACCTGATTTGTGACCTATGATATGATCAATTCTGGAGAATGTTCCATGGGCACTAGAGAAGAATGTGTATTCCGTTGCTTTGGGATGGAATGTTCTGAATATGTCTGTAAAGTTCATTTGGTCCAGTGTATCATTTAAAGTCTTTATTTCCTTGTTGACCTTTTGCTTAGATGATCTGTCCATTTCAGTCAGGGGGGTGTTAAAGTCCCCCACTATTATTGTATTGTTGTCAATATGTTTCTTTGCTTTTGTTATTAATTGCCTTATATAAGTGGCTGCTCCCATATTAGGGGCATAGATAGTCACAATTGTTAGATCTTCTTGTGGGATTGACCCTTTAAGTAGGATATAGTGTCCTTCCTCATCTCTTATTACAGTCTTTGTTTTAAAATCTAATTTGTCTGATAAAAGGATTCCCACCCCAGCTTTCTTTTGGTGTCCATTAGCATGGTAAATGGTTTTCCATCCCTTCACTTTCAATCTGGGGGTGTCTTTGGGTGTTAAATGAGTCCCTTGCAGACAGCATATCAATGGGTCTTGTTTTTTAATCCAATCTGATAGCCTGTGTCTTTTGATTGGGCATTGAGCCCATTCACATTCAGGGTTACTATTGAAAGTATGAATTTAGTGCCATTGTATTGCCTGTAAGGTGACTGTTACTGTGTATTGCTTGTGTTCCTTTCTGGTCTATGCTGCTTTTAGGCTCTCTTTTTGCTTTGAGGACCGCTTTCAATATTTCTTGGAGGGCTGGTGTCGTGCTTGCAAATTCCTTTAGTTTTTGTTTGTCCTGGAAGCTTTTTATCTCTCCTTCTATTTTCAATGACAGCCTAGCTGGATATAGTATTCTTGGCTGCATATTTTTCTCGTGTGGTGCTCTGAAGATATCTTGCCAGTCCTTTCTGGCCTGCCAGGTCTCTGTGGATAGGTCTGTTGCCAATCTAATGTTTCTACCATTGTAGGTTACATATCTCTTCTCCCGAGCTGCTTTCAAGATTTTCTCTTTGTCTCTGAGACTCGTAAGTTTTACTACTAGATGTCGGGGTGTTGACCTATTTTTATTGATTTTGAGTGGGGTTCTCCGTGCCTCTTGTATTTTGATGTCTGTTTCCTTCCCCACATTAGGGAAGTTCTCTGATATAATTTGCTCCAATATACCTTCTGCCCCTCTCTGTCTTTCTTCTTCTCCTGGGATCCCAATTATTCTAATGTTGTTTCATCTTATCGTATTTCTTATCTCTCAAATTCTTCCCTCGTGATCCAGTAGTTGTTTTTCTCTCTTTTTCTCAACTTCTTTATTTTCCATCATTTGGTCTTCTATATCGCTGATTCTCTCTTCTGCCTCATTTATCCTAGCAGTTAGTGCCCCCATTTTTGATTGCACCTTATTAATAGCCTTTTTGATTTTGACTTGGTTAGATTTTAGTTATCTTATTTCTCCAGGAAGGGTTTCTTTAATAACTTCCATGCTTTTTTTAAGCCCAGCTAGTATCTTTAAAATCATGATTCTGAACTCTAGGTCTGACATCGTACTAATGTCCATATTGAGTAGGTCCCTGGCAGACGGTACTACCTCTTGTTCTTTTTTTTGACGTGATTTTTTTTGTCTTGTCATTTTGTCCATAGGAGAATAGATGAATGAGAAAACAAAATGCTAACAGGTTAACCATGTCCCCAGAAAATATACTTTAAACAAATCAGAAAAGACCTGAAACCAGGGGAAAAGAAAGGGAAAGAAAGAAAAAAGAATGAGAAAAGAAGGAAAAAGATAAAACAAACAAAAACAGAACAAAACAAAAAAAACAGAATATGATCAAATATGATCAGGCTAGTGCATAGATCAGTGCCACACACTAGATTTTGGGTGTATTTTGGTCTGTTAGAAGATAGTGCCTCCTAAAATTGTAAGGAAAGAAAGACTTATATATGTACAAAATAAGGGTTGATACAATGAAGGGATGGCAGATGACTGTAAAGAGGAAAATTATAAAAGATTTTATAAAATGAATTGACAAGTTAAGAAGTTGTTTGAAAAAAGGAAAGAAGAAGATTTAAAAAAAAGAAGAAAAAGGGAGAGAATATGATCAGGCAGGAGACTAGAACAAAGCCATACACTAGTGATTTAGGGTATATTTTGATCTGTTAGAAGAAACTGTATATCAAAATTTTAAAGAGAGGACAACTTATATACATGCCAAAAATAAGGGTAAATACTATGAAGGGATAGAATATGACTCTAAAAATGAAAAATAAAAATGTTTTTTTTTAAAAAGGGATTGATAAGATGTTAGTTGAAAAAGGGAAAAAGAAAAATTAAAAAAAACAGTTAAGAATTAACTTTGAAGGACTAATGAATCATGGTAAAAAAGCCATGAATTCTATGTGCAGTATTCCCCTAGCGCTGGAGTTCTCCCGTTCTCCTTGATCGGTAAACGTGGTCTTGGCTTGCTGGCTGTTTGTGCTGATCTAATGGGGGTGGGGCTTTTTGCCGTGGCTCCTAAATGTCTTTGCCGGAGGCGGAATTGCCCCGCCCTTGTCGGTCGGGCTAGGCAAGCTGCTTGGGTTTGCTCTCAGGAGGGAGGTTCCCTCTCAGGAGGGAACCTTTTGTTCCCTGCAAGCTTTCCGTACAGCTTTGGAGGACGAGAGTGAAAATGGTGGCCTCCCAATCTCTGCCCGGAGGAGCTGAGAACTTGGGAACCTGCTCCTCAGTGCGCCCCCAGAGAAAAGCAGTCACTCCCGTGTCTCCGGTCTCTGGCCGCACTCCGTGCTCACCCGGCCTGTGACCCAGCGTTTCTATCTCTGCACCCGACCCTGTGTGGAGTCTCCAAACCCAGCAGAGCCCTGCGGTGCTCTCCCGTGCCGCTCCTCCCGTGGGAGGAAGGGGAGTCTCCCCGGATCTGCCGCTTGTTGGGTCCCTGCTGGAGGAGCAGTGGCCCTACTGGGCCGCGGATCACGGTTTATGGCAACCCCGAGCTGAGAGCCCGCGCCTCAGCTCCGTCTCTGCAGCCGGCTTCCCCGCTCCGATACCTGGGAGCTCTGCCACATTCAGGCACCCCTGGTCTTTCTGTGACCCCGAGGGTCCTGAGACCACACTGTCCTGCGAGGGTTCCACCCCCCGCTTAGCCACTGGAGCGACGTCCCTCAGCGGAGCCGACTTCTAAAAGGTCCGATTTTGTGCTCCGCGGCTCTATCACTTGCCAGAAGCAGCTGATGGAGGCCCCCTCCCCCGCCGTCTCTCCTCCTGAATATCACCTCGGATTCACTTCTCTGCACGTCCTACCTTCCAGAAAGTGGTCGCTTCTCTGTTCAGAGAGTTGTTGCTACTCTCTTCTTCGATCTCTTGTTGAGTTCGTAGGTGTTCAGAATGGTTTGATCCCTATCCAGCTGAATTCCTGAGACCAGACGAAATCCAGGTCTCCTACTCCTCTGCCATCTTGCTCTGCCTATGGATGTATTTTTTAAAGACTTATTTATTAATTTGAAAGAGAGAGAGAGAGAGAGCATGTGAGCAGGGTGGAGGGGTGTTGTGGGGGAGGGAGCAGAGGGAGAGAATCTCAAGCAGACTCCCTGCTGAGCATGGAGCAGGCCCTGGGTCTCCATCTCAGGACCCTCAGATCATGACCTGAGCTGAAAGCAAGAGTTGGAGGCTTAACCGACTGAGTCACCCAAGCACCCCTGACTTACAGGTATTAAATGATACACAATTCAGTTACTCACATGACCTCAGACTCAGGCAGTACAATGAATTCTGAATCCAGACTGTTTATGTTCCAATCCCAGCTTACCCATTTACTTGCTGTGTGACCTTTACCACATTACTGGACTGCTCTGTGTCTCAGTGCTCTTCTGTGTAACACAGTGATAATAACAGTACTTACCTCACAGGGTTGTTGTGTGGGTTAAAGGAACCGGTAAAGACAGAGGACTCTGAACAGTATTGACACATATTAAGGGCTTTATATATTGGCCCTTATGTATTGGTAACAATATGTGAGCTATTGTTACCATGATTATTGTTATTAGCATTATTATTATTTCTGTGACTTTGAGGTCATGTCCACGATGCCCAGAGGGTAGTATGCAGAACCCCACTCATTGGAATCCATCAGTGTTTATCTTCTCATTGCATCTCTCCACTCATTTTATCTCCCAGAGAATCCTTTTCTTGTCTGGGGATCAGAGGGTAGGAGGGAGAAATTACTGTTTCTTGGGATGTTTTTGCCCAAATCTTTGGGTGAGCCCTGAGTTATTTTCCCCAAGGATCCTGTCACAGTTTCTGTGTGCCCTTCTCAAGCGTGGGTGTGCTTTGCTTCCCACACCTGTGGCTTTTTTTGGGCAGCCTGCTCTCAGGCTATTGGTGCTACTTTGCTGGCACTTGCAGAGAGCTCTTGAATTGATCCCCTGGGGCAGCCCTCATCCAACCGCGGACAGGTGTCGGGGTATGAATGTCCTGTTCCTCGGCCTCAGGTTGGGACAACCCTGAAGACTAATTTACACTCCAGAGCTCCTACAGGATCAGGCTGCAGGCAGCCTTTCAGGATTATCCCTTTGCTTGGCTACTTCACCTTCCCCTACCTTTTGCAGCTCATGAATCCTTGCATTCTCTGCAGGGAACCTTGCTGCTAAGACCGAGCAAACCTGAACTAGCAGTTTGGGGAGAAGGGCCACTGGATTCAAATGATTATATTTTTAAAATCATAATCCCACCATTCCCGTTAGCATGTTAATTTGTATATTAAGGCTTCTTACATATCAGAGTACCTCAGAACCACCTGCAAGACTTGGAAAAAACATAGATGACCACAGTCCTCTTTTCTCCCAGCTCTGTGTTTCTGATTCAGTAGGTCCAAACAGAATTATTGGGGCCCAACACTTTGCATTTCTAGTGAGTCTCAGTGATGCTGACGCTGCTGGTCCAGGCACCAGACTTTGAGAAAAAGTAATATAAATGATGCCTGAGCCCCAAGAGCCTCCCATAAGGAAATATTTGCACAGTAACAGAAAACAGAGCTACATGACCAGATAGTGAAGTCCTATGAATTTAGCGGGGAAGTATTTTGGGGGTAAGGATGGAAGATTTCTGGGCATCTCTCAAATGAGCCCAAGAGGAATAAAATTTTATATTTTTTTGTATACTTTGATTTAGATACATATTCATTTATTTTCACTCACTTACGTTGTCTTCAGGATAAAAGCCCCTTAGTCATAAAAAAAATATATTGACGCACATCAGAGCCTCATGTTGTTCCTGTGTCATACTCAGTGGGCTTCCAATGGGTATTATTGGCTATTCCTTCTCTTCTCTAAATCACCACCTTCTCGAGCCAAGCCAATCTGTTGCATTTCCTTGGTATGGTTTCTTGCTACAGTTTGGAAGCAAACATCGTAGGGAGGAGGAGGTAATAGTTAACTCATTTCCCACCCAAAGTTGTTCTCTGTTATATTGCCACTGTCCAAAGTATCTGGACTACCTTCACATGAGATGTATGTAGAAGCACAGTAGAGATGGAAATGGAAATGCACCCATAAAATGTCATGATTTTTATTATCTGGGGCATTTATTCGGATGAGACTACACTGTCCCTTTGGAACAAACATTTATTGTTCATGCAGGCAGCCACCTGAAAAGTGTACTTGCTGTTCTGGAGAGAGGTCTGTGGGGAGACGGTGCTGATGGGTCACTCACCCCCTCCTGGGAAAGAACTCGGAGCACCTGTTGCTCCCAAAATGGATCTGATGTCTCAGTCCTTCAAAGTGAGAGACAGTACAGATTATGTGATTCACTTGAAATTTCACTTTCCTTTTTTTAGAAAACAAAACATATGCTTGTTTGATTCAGTTATCTTAGGAGGCCCTAGTAAGTACCTGTTGAAAGAGGAAGTGAATAATTTGGAAAATGTGGCATATGTGCTTAGGAATAATATTTCACAATTATTATTGCTTAAAAACTGTGCTGTCATGTTTAAAATTTTCTTTAATAAAATTCGATGTATTCTGGCTATAAAACTTCGAGCATTCTATTTATAAAAATTCAGAAAAAAACTTGAAATACACAGTAAGGAAAATGTCCATGATTTCTGAGAGAACCACTGTTAATATATGGTCAAATAGATCTCTCTTCACTTCTTCATTTAAAATACCTATTATTTAATGACCTTGGGATATATATAATAAGTCTTGCAAATGTGGACAAATTATCACAAACTTAATGGCTTACCACAGATTTGTTATCTCACAGTTGTGCAGTTCAGAAGTCTGACAGAAAGCTCACGGAGCCAAAATCAAGGTGTTAGCAGGCTGTTTTCCTTCTGGAGGTTCTAGAATAGAATCCGTTTATTTGCCTCTCCAGTTTCCAGATGCTGCCTGCATTCTGTGGCTCCTGTTTGCCATCGTTGAAATAGATGTTTAGATTTAAAATAAAATAAAACACCCTAATAAACATATTTTTATTTTTTATTTTTTGGGGGGCTATATCTTTTTACAACTTATTTTTTTAACTCCAGTATAATTAACATACTGTATTATATTAGTTTCAGGTGTACAATATAGTGATTCAACCTTCTCTACATTACTCAGTGCTCAACACCGACAAGTGTACTCTTTAATCCCCATCCCCTATTTCACCCATCCCTCCCACCCACTTCCCGTCTGCCAATCAGCAGTTCTCTATAGTTGAGAGTCTGTTTTCTGATTCCTTATTAAGATAAATTCCTGGGGCATCTGGGTGGCCCAGTAGGTTAGGTGTCTGAACTCTTGATTTTGGCTCAGGTCATGATCCCAGGGTTGTGAGATGGAGCCCAACAACCAGCCCTTCGTAGGGCTCCATGCTCAGCAGGGAGTCTGCTTAAGATTCTCTGATTCTCTCTCCCTCTCCCTTTGCCCCCCGCCATGCATGCAAGGTCTCTCTCTCTCTCTCTCTAATGTAAATAAATAAATCTTTAAAAAAAGATGAATTCCTAAAAATGGAATTCCTGGCTCAGAGGACATGTGACTGGGTTTAAAGCCTAGGACTATGTTTTGTTAAATTCTCTGCTGTCCCCAAGGGTTTTGCCAATTTGAACTCTTACCACTGAGTAAGGGACAGATGGGTCTAGGTAGGGAGAGCTAAGTAGGGAACTATGGAATCAGGCTCACAGAAATCCCCAAAATGCTGACGTGTAAGGAAACCAGAGATACAGGCACAAACTGGACCACCCTGTCCTAGGCGTGCGGGGGGAGCATCTTTTTTATGACAGTCACCTATGACCACCAACAAGGAATAACCGGACCCTAAAAAAGAAGTAAGCCATTAAAGAGGTTATCACCAGTCCTTACTCAAGACAAGACATCACAAGAATGATAAAGCCACAAGCTCTCTGGTCAGTTGTAAATAAAAGACTGTCATTGGAGGCCCTCGTTGGCAACCTTGTCCAGACTCCTCTCCTGAGAGCTTTTTCTGTTTCCTTGCTTAATAAAACTCTTATGGCTTTTCTCACTCTCCTTTGTCCGAGAGATTCATTCTTCGATTCTGTGAGACAAGAACCTCGCTCTCCCACTTCACCATCACTGTGCAAGAGAAAAAACGTCTCCTGCACCTTCATCAGTGCTTGTTTTGCTATTTTTTAAAATCTTTGTCTAGTTTTCAGGGAAAAAAATGCTTTGTTTTTCTTATAATTTGTCTTTGGTTATAGGGTGAGGTCAAAAAGAATATCATTTAAGGCAAATTAACTACCCATATTTATGGTTTATTTCTTTACCAACAAGCAGCTATTACCAGTGGTCTTCTTTTTTTTTTTTTTAAAGATTTTATTTATTTGAGAGAGAGAGAATGAGAGACAGAGAGCATGAGAGGGAAGAGGGTCAGAGGGAGAAGCAGACTCCCCGCTGAGCAGGGAGCCCGATGCGGGACTCGATCCCGGGACTTCGGGATCATGACCTGAGCCGAAGGCAGTCGCTCAACCAACTGAGCCACCCAGGCGCCCACCAGTGGTCTTCTTTTGAGACAGACAGACAAGGTGGTTGGGGGAAGAGGGGGAGAGAGAGAGAGAGAGAGGATCTTAACTAGTCAGGATTTCAGACAACAGTATTTATGCTGTCATAATGTTTCCTGTCAAGCTCAGTCTCAGGCTCTGTCACTAGCTACAAAACCAAACAAACAAATTAAAGTCAAATTTCTTCAAATTAAAATAAAATTCCTCCTTGACTAGGATGTTTACAAGAAACAGAGCAAAATCTACTCCAGATAAATGTCAGTATTGACCCAAGAATTCCCACTCAACTAACTAAAGCCTATACTCAGTAATCAAAGGAATGTCTCATATCTTTACGTTCTTTTGTATTTTCGAGGCATTTCCCTGTTATATTTTTACATGCTGTTTTTATTATGAATGAACTTTTCAAATGCTTTCCTGCTTATGTTGAAATGATCATACAGCTTTCCTACTTATGTTGAAGTGATCATATACTTTTTGCCTTTTATTATACTAACATGGCATGTTACAAACCCTACATTGCTTTTCAATTGCTAATCCAACCTTCTACACCTGGGATTAAACCCTAGTTGGTCATGATATATGCTAATTTTTATACCGTGTTTGTACTCATTATGCTAATATTTTGTTAAGAATTGTTAAGCCTATGAGAGATACTTTTCTTTGAGGTTTTTTGGTGTTTTTTGTTTTTGTGATATCTTTGCCAGATTTTGGCGATAGGGTTATGCGGCCCTCATTCTCCTCCTCTTCTGTTTCCTTAGAGTTTGTGTAAGATTGGGGGTCTTCCCTTCCTTGAATGTTTTATAGAATTCCCCCAGAAACCATCTGGGTCTGGAAGATTTTGTTTTTCTGTTTGATTTGTGCATGTGGGTGTGTAATGGGGAGCCATGGTTTCAACAACGGATCTAGAATCTTCATCTTTTTTCTCTTTCCTCATGTCACTTGTGGTAAGTTGTAATTTTCAAGACATGTGCCCGTTTCTTCAGAGCTGTCAACTTTATTGGTATAAAGTTATACCTAGTATTGTAGGGGCCGAGGGCAGGAGGTCCTAAAATGAGCCACTTTGGCATAAAGATTATTTTGAGTTAAAAGTAAGCAAATCCCAGCAGATGCAGGAAAAGCTCCCTGCCTCCCCTTCCAAGGCCTAAATTTACATGGAAAAGGAGAGCCTGTACAGGGATGCGTGCTATTAACAGAGACGCCCCTTTACCAAAGAAACTGATCTGCATAATAGGACAACTTTTGTTTTTCAAAACATCTCCTCTCACCTTCCTGCTAATGGCCTTCCTTCCCTGCACGTCCTCTCTCCTTAGCTCATATAAGCTTCCTGTTGCCTCATTGTCTTTGGAATCTCGTGTCTGGGTGGAGTCCCTGTACATATGCTATTAAATTGGATTTTTCTCCTGCTAATCTGCCTTATGTGTTTGATTCATTCTAAGTCCAGCTAAAAAGATTGTAAGTTCCTCCCCAACAGTATCCTCTCCTGTTCTTTTTTCTTTTCTCTCCTTCCATTTCCTTTTCCTTCTTTGTTAGAATGGTCAAAACTATGAATTCAATTTCCTTAATATATTTAAGGCTGTTCATGTTACCTGTTTCATCTAGCTTCAAATTTCTGGGCATAAAGTCTTTTATAATATTCCATTATTATCCTCTTAATGTCTGTAGAACGAATAGTGATATATGTACCCTCTTACATTTTTTCTCTTTTTTTCGTAAGTCTGCATAAAGGAATGTCAAATTTCTTTATCTTTTCAAATAATCGGCTTTTGTTTTTATTAATTTATTATTTGTCTATTTTCTAGTTCATTGATTTCTACTCTTTGTATTATTTCCTTCTTCTGTTTGCCTTGGGTTAAATTGGCTCTACTTCTACAAGTTTGCTAAGGTGGAGATTTAAATGAATAATTTCATAATCGATTTACTATTTGGTAAATTTCTCTGTATTTTTTTTAAGCTTTATCCCACAAATTTTGTATGTTGTGCTTTTATTTTCTTTCAATTACAAAGTTTTCTATTTTTCCTTGTGAATTCTCATTTAAGCCCTGAGTTATTTAGAATCCTCTCATTTCCAATTATTTGGGGGATTTTCCTGATACATGTCTGTTATTGGCTTCTTCTTTAATTTTGCTATGGTTAGAGGATATACTTCATCTGGTTTTCCTCTTTTAAATTTGTTATGGTTTGTACTCTTTTTTTTCAGATTTTATTTATTTATGAGAGAGAGAGAGAGAGAGGCAGAGGGAGAAGCAGGCTCCCCGCTGAGCAAGAAGCCCTGGGATCAGGACAGGAGCTGAAGGCAAACGCTTAACGACTGAGCCACGCAGGCGGCCCCTGGTTTGTACTCTTATCTAGAATATTGTCTATTGCCATTGTTGCACTAGAAAAGAATACATGTTGTGCATTTGTTGGGTGATGTGTTACATAAATATCAAATAGGTTTAAGTTGGTGGCTAATGTTCAAGTCCTCTGTTATCATAACTGATTTTCTGTCTACATGTTGTATTGATTACCCAGAGAAGAATGCTGAAATCTCCAGCCATAATTGTCGATTGGTCTATTTCTCCTTCTAGGCCTGACAGTTTCTGATTTAATATTTTTAAGCTGCGTTGAGGTGCATACACATTCAGACTTTTAATTATTCCTGTTTATTTGTCCTTTATTTCTCTGGGATTGCTGGGTGATACAGGTCAGACCATATATTTTATTTATTTATTTATTTTTAAATATTTTTACTTAAATTCAGTTTAGTTAACATAGAGTGTATTATTAGTTTCAGGGTTAGAATTTAGTGATTCATCAGTTGCATATAGCACCCGATGCTCATTACATCAAGTTCCCTCCTTAATGCCCATCACCCAGTTAACGCATCCTCACCCACCTCCCCTCCAGCAACCCTCAGTTTGTTTCCTATGATTAAGAGTCTCTTACGGTTTGTCTCCCTCTGTGATTTCGTCTTATTTTTCCCTCCCTTCCCTATGCTCCTCTGTTTTGTTTCTTAAATTCCACATATGAGTGAAATAATATGGTATTTGTCTTTGACTTATTTTGCTCAGCATAATACCTTCTAGTTCCATCCACATCGTTGCAAATGGCAAGATTTCATATTTTTTTATGGCTTCGTAATACTCCATTGTACCTATATACCACTTCTTTATCCATTCATCTGTTGATGGACATCTGGGCTCTTTCAATATTTCCTAATAAGAAACCCACAGTCACTTAAATCATTGTTTCCCTCTATGTAATACATCATTTTTCTGCAGCTACCTTCACATTTTTTATCTTTGTTTTACATTTTACAGTAGTTTGATTATGATTTGTCTATCTAATGGTTTTGCTTGAATCTCTCCTATTTTGGATCCCACAGTGTCTAGAACCTTTAAATTTACACATTTTACCAAATGTGGGAAGTTTTCAGACATTATCTCTTGCAATATTTTCTTTCCTCCATCTCATTTTCTTTCCTGAGATTCCAGTGACTAATGTGGGGGATATTTTGGTATTGTCTCTTTGGTCTCTGAGGCTGGTTTTTTTTTTTTTTTAATTTCCCTGTTTTTTAGATTAAATAATTTTAATTTTCTACTTTAAGTTTCCTTGACTCCTTTCTTTCATCTTCCTTCTTAAGCCCACCCAGGGAGTTTTAAAATTTTTTGGATATTTTATTTTATTTTACTTTTTAGTTCTAAAAGCTCTACTTAGGCCTTTTTTATAATTCCTATTTCTCTGCTGAGAACTTACATACTTCTGTTCACTTCAGGTGCATTTTCCTTTACTGTATGGAGCAGAGCTGTAATAGCTGCTTTCATAATAGTTCCAACATCTGGGTCTTCTAGGGGCTGATTTCTGTTTAGTGTTTGTGAGCACACACGCATCCGCTCCCATACACACGTGTGTGTGTGTGTGTGTGTGTGTGTGTGAGCACACACACATGTGCTTTATTACACATTGAGTAACTCTTGCTTATAACCTGAACATTTTAATTAGGATGTTGAGACTCTGAGTCTGGTTATAATCTTCTGGGGAACGTTGATGCTTTTGATTTAGCAAGCAATCCACCTGGGTAGATTCAACCTGAAAGTTCTGTCTTGCCTTCTGTGGGAGGCAGCTCCAATTCCAGGTCTGATCCCTAAGCTGGGCCATGCTGGTCTGTGTCTGACCTGCACCTGTGGAGCCAAACCGGGAACCTCAGCATGAGCAGGTTCACACACAGAATTAGGAGATATGCCCTCTCTCCGCTATGGGACTTTCCTCTCCCTCTCTAGCTACCAAGGGTTCTTTTTTCCCTGGTTTCTCTGACTCAAAATCCAGGGTTTCTCCTCAAGTATTAGCTGCTTGTGCTGCTGCCTCCACCTCACAGCTCTGTGTGAAAAGCTATCAAAAGAAAAAGGAAAACAGAGAAACTCACCCAAGCAGCCACTTCTCTAAATTTTGACATCCATCCTTAATCCATCTGCTTTTATTTTTTTAGCATCCTTGGGTAGTTTTTTGTGTTTCATCCAGAACTTTTCATTATAATCAGCAGAAGAGATAGGCTGTAACAGCTCAACCCTCTGTGTTAGAGCCAGTAATTCTCAATAATTCAGTTTTTCTATCTTCTAAACAAGAGAAGCTCCAAGTAAAATAATAAAATTAACATCCTTTAACAGTTTTAGCCACTGAAATTTCAGAGATTTGAAATAGACTAGAGAAGTTGGCCTAGCTAGTTAGTGAGGGCATAGAATATAATGGAAAAAAACATGCACTTTATAATTAGATAGATCTGTGAAAGAACTATGGCCCTGCCATTTGTTAGAATTATTAATGACCTCCTTTGAGTGTCATTTTCCCCCCAAAAGCAAATGAAATCAACACTAAGTTATTCTCTCCTCCACCCCCTGCCCCCCTGTATTTGGAAATGCCACTGGTGGCCGAGAGCAGACATGGAGTTGACTTTATGTGTGCTGGAGAAGTGATTTCCAAGTCTCCCCAGAGAGACAGGACTGCTTGCTTCCAGGCCAGTGAGTCTTGACTGTCATTACTTAGTAACCTGGCTCTGATCCCACTCTCTGGAAGAAACCCTTCAGGTTGTTAGTTGACGCCAGGGATAGCTTGTCTATAGGGAGAGAGTGCTCCGGTCATACTGATGTGAGCTCCTAGGCTAGCTGGCAATCGTAGTTTTCATCACATTTTCTCAAATTGGCATTCTGGCTCTCTACAGTTGTCTTGTAAGATTTGTCAGTTTGATTAAGCCTTCTAGAATTTGTGTAACTGGGGGATATGGACAAGATCTGAATTTGTTAGTTTCTGAGCCCAGCAAAAGATCAGCTTTGAAATATAATGAATTTTCTAGAAAATGCACTTTTTGCAAGTGGGCCTCTTGGCCAGTTGGTGCAAAGTGTGGCATAAGAATATTCTAAATGTTCCATTTAGAATAAAAATAGCTGAATGTAATAGTTTGTGCTTATTTTAAATGTACTAGAAAAATAATATTAGCACAGGAAACCCCATTTTTTCTTTTGTTAAAATTTTTATTTATTTGAGAGAGAGAGAGAGTGCCCATGTATGCACAAGTGGGGGGAGGGGCAGAGGGGCAAACAGACTTGGCGCTGAGCATGAGCCTGTCTCACGGCTTGATCTCAGGACCCTGAGATCATGACCTGAGTGGAAACCAAGAGTCAGATGCTTAACCAACTGAGCCACCCAGGCACCACCCCCATTATTTCTGTTTTTTTTTTTTTTAAGATTTTACTTATTTATTTGAGAGAGAGAATGAGATAGAGAGCACAAGAGTGGGGAAGGTCAGAGGGAGAAGCACACTCCCCGCTGAGCAGGGAGCCCGATGTGGGACTCGATCATGGGACTCCAGGATCATGACCTGAGCCGAAGGCAGTCGCTTAACCAACTGAGCCACCCAGGCGCCATTATTTCTGAATAGGGGGAAAAAAAACCCCTCAGTTTTCCTCCTTTTGTAGGGAAAAACCCAATCTTCCCTCTTGTGTCTTTCTTTTCTGTGAGCCTCCTTTACTACACAGTACACTTCACTTCTGACACCTCTGGTCACCAAATGGGTGGAGGCTTTTCCCCACATCAAGCAATTCTCCATGCTATCTTAACTCAGTTCTGTACTGTGTTCCTGGTGACCGCGTCAGATGCCACATGTTAAGGGCTCAGTCCCACAGGACTGCTCTCACCACACTTCAGACGTCAACTGCAAGCGTTAAGTCCCTAGGTTACCCATAACTTCTGTCCGATTTGGTTACAGATCAGAGGTTCCCGCAATCTACCCCAAGGTTTGATGAATTTGCTAGAGCCTTTCACAGAACTCAAGGAAACACTTATGGTTACCAGTTTATTAAAGAATGTGATAAAGAACACAGACAGCCAGATAAAAATATACCTAAGAAAAGGTCTGGGAGGATCCTGAGTGCAGGAGTTTTTGTCCCTGGGGTGTTGGTGTGTGTTACCTCCCAGGCATGGATGTGTTTGCCCACCTGGAAGTTCATGGAAACCCATTCTATTAGGAATTCATTGAGGCTTCTTCATGTAGGGATGATCAAATATTAACTTTATTTCTACCCCTGCCCTCGCTGGAGGATGGGAGGTGGGCCTGAAAGTTTTGACCTTCTAATCATGGCTCATTCTTTCTGGTCACCAGCCCCCATTCAGAAGCCCATCCGAGTTATTTTGATAGAATTGAAGATGCTTTTCGCGTTCTTATCATGTAGGAATTTACAAAGGTTTAACCTACATTTTAATCATTGGCACATTTGAAATCAGTTTTAGTGTAAAGGATGAGGTGGAGAGGTAATTTTCTATGCTATATTTTCAAATGACACTAGTCATTTGGTATGTCAAAAGTTTTTAGACATACTTATATGGTATGTCAAAAGTTTTTAGAGCCAGACAGATGTGGATCTCCCACTTCGTATTTGTGTAGTGGGGCCATTTATTGCCTCCCTGACTCTCAATTTCCTCTTTGTACCTTGGGAACAATAACATTACCTTGCAGAGTTGTAATAAAAGATGAGATATAATGTATATAAGACGTTGAGCATGGTATCTTGTACCTTAAAGGCTCCCAATCGACAAGGCAATAGCTGCTCTTGACTATTGACCAGTAGAATAACCTATTGATCAGCAAAACTGTATTTAATTTTTTTCCAGTTTTATTGAGAAGTAACTTACATATATCACTGTAAGGGTTAAGGTGTACAGCATGAGTCTGATTTACATATATGGTGAAATGATTACAATAGGTTTGGTTAAATTCACCATCTCATATGAATGCAATTTAAAAGAGAAGAAAAAAATTCTCCTTGTGATGAGAACTCTTAGGATTTACTCTCTTGATAACTTTCCTATATATCACACAGCAGTGTTACCTGTAGTCATCATGTCCTACATCACAAATCCAGTACTTATTTATCTTATACCTGGAAGTTGGTTCCTATCTTCTTTTTCTTTTTCTTTTCTTGGAAGTTTATACCTCTCAACTACCTTCCTCCAATTCTTCCTCCCCCTGCACAGTGATGCCTCACTGTGGTTATAATTTGGCAAAGCTAAATTGATGAGATGTAGTGCATCAAGGGAGAATGCCCCATTGAGGGAACCATGGGAAGTTAGGACAGGATCTCTGTAGGGTGTTGGGGCTGGAGGGCGTGACTTTAGGGGGTTCTTGCAGGCAGAAGCTGTTTAGGGCCAAGCAGAGTGTATGACATAGTAGCTTTAGATGGCTGGTAACAATGAGATTAAGGTCTCGAGGTAAGTCTTGTTGAGCAAGTCATTAGTTTTGATGACTTAGCTCTTTGGCTGGCCAATAGCCTTAACTTCTAGGTGTAGTTATTTTATGCAGCAGCTAAGTTATTTTTGCTTGATTCCAGTAGTGTTTCCCATAGAGTTAGGTTAGTATGTCTATTCAATCCCAGGATTGTGTATATAATGGTTTCAGCTATCACTTCTCTTATTATTAGCTAGACCTTACTTTTAGTATATGAAGTGTGCATAGCTGTAGAAAAAGTTCCTGCAGAAAGTGTTAGAGTGCTTCCTGAGAATAGCACTTTGTGATCCTACTGTCTGTTCTGTGACAGCTTGCCTCTGATGGTTTTTCTCCTCAGTATGCTCATTAACAGTCCTTCTATTTATTCTTGGAATTTTCTTATGGATGAAAATGACAACAGGACTCTTTGGAAACCCCTAAATATCTCTCAGTTTAGTCGCTACTAAGTTCTGCTACTTAAATGTGGAGCTCACACTAATTTCTGAACTCCCTGCATACAGAGAGTAGTAATCTCTCCATTAGATCAAATTGCACTTAACACATCGACAGATTTGAGTCAGTGTCTGTCTATTCTTCTAATGCCATTACTGGAATTTGCTAAGTCACTTGCAATAAGACTTCTCAGGGGCTCCTTCTAGGGACCCCAAACCAGGACAGGCCCAAATAGTGAAAGAAGCATTGTGTGAGGGGCATGGCTGTCAAGGTCATCAGTGGGTGAGAGTTTCTGATATAGTTAGAGACAGAAAGTTTATTGATAAGCAAAACAGGGCAGAAATTATCCATGGAGAAGGAGACCATGGTGCTCAACACTGCTAGTAGAGAAGGGGGACATGTGTGTGACGGGGGGCTGGTTAATAGAAAGTTCTAATGTGGAAAAGCTGTGAGTTAGTGCCTCCCCTATCCCAACATATATCCGTTTGATCATACAAAGATCGCCAGGCCAAAGTAAGCAAATACAGAACTGACTCCAGAGGAAAGAGAACTGAAACAGAGGCCTAATGCAAAGCAAAATAACAGAATCTTTAATTAGAATGCACAGCTGTAAGCAGTTACTGGATTTATTACACAAGAACTGGACAGTTTTATCATTCTTTTACTAAAAATGGTAAGAGAACAAAAAAGTTCCAAGATACACTAAGTGTTTGTGGGAATAAAACTTTCAGTAGGAGGGCTGGGAGGTAAAATTGAGGTGCTCTGCCATGAGGTAAAGAAAATATGAAAAAAAGATACTGCGGAGACTGGTAGTGTAGAATATGAAGCCATTAGCTACAAGCAGCTATTGAGTGCTTGAAATGTGGCTAGTCCAGAATGCTGTCAGCTATTATGTACACACCAGAGGAGCAGCGTACAACTTTGGTTTTGGCTCAGGTTGTGATCTCAGGGTCATGGGATCAAGCCCTGTGTTGGGCTTCTCGGAGTCCGCTTGAATTTCTCTCTCCCTCTCCCTCTGCCCCACCCCCCTCACTCTCTCTCTCTCTCTCTTTCAAATAAATAAATAAATCTTAAAAAAAATACACACCAGATTTTGAAAACCTAATACAAATACAGAATGTAAAGTATCTCAGTCATATTTTTATATTGATTAAATTTTGAAATAATATTTTAATACTTAAACATAAATGAAAACTAATATTAAAGATTGTTACTATTTAATATTGATTAGTAATAAAATGCCATTAATAGTAAATAAAATATTTTGAAGAAAATTTCTTGTGGCACTCAACATAGGAAGCATGATATAGGTCTATGGGATCCAAAGTTTGAGTTTGGCCATAATGCAAAGCATTCTTTCTTTTTCCAAGTTACTACTGAGTTCCTCTTTCTGATTTAATTGCTCAGATGGGCCCCTTTCCCTTTCTCTTTCTTTCTGATTTAATTGCTCAGATGGGCACAGATTGTAGACTCCCCATTTGGTTTCACATCCTTTTAAGACAACAGAGATTCACTGGCTGTGTCCACTCCCTGATGTTTATTTTCCCTATTAGTGTCCAAAAATCATACTTAGGCTCCCACTTCATTTGTGTGACTGCAGTTTATTGCTCTCCTTGTTAAATAGAAAAGCACGTTGTATTTCATAGTGTTGTTTCCCTCATTAGACCTTGTTGGTAAATTTGCTTTTTTTGGCATTTGTTTGCTCCTACATCCTTTTCTCCAACCATCATACATTTTTCAGTGGCTGGACATCTAATGAGACAGAGTCAGAGGATGTCTCCAAGCGATCCGACTTCCTAGGTTGTGACAAGCCTGGCTTGGGTTTTCAATTAAAAGAAAGTTGAAAAGAGAAAGAAGAAAACAAACAAGTAATTAAGTAGCAACAGGGTCTTGGCAGAAGTTGTTAAGTGATTATTTAATGAAACAGTTTGGAGCAGAGAGTCCTGGCTCCCTCTGGCTCCTTCTTCCTGTAAAAACCCAGGTGGAGGCTTCCTACTCTCTTTGTCATGCTCTGACAAAAAGGCACACGTGGATTTAGAGCTAGGACTTGGAGAAAGTGGGAAATTGTGTGTGATAAACATTTTGCAGTGAGTTATCAGCCACAGGAAAGTTCTACCATTGATATGCAGCGGGGAAGGGGCTTGGTTTGGGGATTCCCAGCACCCCCAATGAGGGTGTGTACAAAAGAGCAACTCTCTTCAAGAAGCAGCCTGGTGTGACATCGGGGTTTCAAGGTACAATGCATCCCAGGGCTAGGCAGGTTGACATGACTGAGGAGGGAATCTGGAGTTTCAGAGTTTCATGTTTAATCTTCCTCTTTTTAGCAACTAATCCAAAACACATTATGGTACCCTTCTGGCCATCTGCTGGCTAGATTTCACATCTGAGCTCCCAGTTTAATTTGCAACCTCTGGGTTCAATCATGTGAATAGGAGACATTTATAAAGAGACAGAAGGTTGGGAGTCAGAGCCTCTATGCCATTGGGCGCCAATGATTTAGTATCTCAGCCTCCCCATCAGGAGCACCCTGTGTGCGACCATTCTTGCTCTATGCCAAGTATTCATGTCAGAGAAAATGTCCTTTCTGTTCTGTGCATCGGAGCTTAAACATACTGACTTGAGGCCCCAGGGCGGGGGGGCGGCGTGGGAAGCAAGTGGGGCACTTGTGTGTCTCCACCTATAGGGTTTCTCATTGATGATACTTATTTGTGCATACCGCTTTGTAGCGTGTGTCTGTGTGTGTGTGCACATGTACAGCAGATTCCCCTAGAGGAAACAAAACATGTTTGGATAATGCAGGGGAGTAATGGAAGGGACTGGAGGATGTGGTTTGAGAGGCTCAAGGTGATTTCAGCTTTCCGAAAGGAAGCCCTGATATGCTAATATGGAGGGGTATCCTGAGCGTGGAGTAGGTGCTCTGTAAATGCTTATTGTCCTTGAAGGGTGCTATGGAGTTCAGCACCAGCAATGAGGGTCTGGAAGCAGGGGCACATATCTAAAAAAGGAGAGAACAATTGACAAGGGAGGGTATTTGCAGGGGGGAAAAATAGTATCTGCCCTGGGAAGGGATAAAACTAACTGAAAAATCAAGTGACTGTGTCCTAAGGGAAAAAGGAGTATTGGAAAGGATGTCTGTGAATAATGGGACACTCTTATGTCTGCTCACCTCCAGGACACTGTGAGGACAGTGGTCAACTCTTTCCAGATTCCACCTTCTAGTGAAGGAGGCTTCTCCTTTTAGGTTTGTCTCTAGTTAATGCAAAGACTAGGCAGAACCGTGTCTGCACATGTCCAGTGAATATTCTAGCTATGTCAGGGCTGCAGCAGGCAGAGACTGACATGTCTAAAATGAGCCATACGACCACAGTAGTAATAAAAGCTATCATTTCTTCAGTGTTCTGGACAATGTAACAAGGAATTTAGCACTGTTATTTCAATTAATGTGATCTTGGCAATAATTTAAGGAAGACATTATTTTCCTCACTTTGAAGATGAAAAAGGTGAATTGGAGAAATTAACTTACCTAGTTAGCCCAAAGTTACACAACCTATAAAGGCAGAGCCAAAGTTTAAGCTCTGTTTTGTGTGATTCCAAAGGCACTGTGTAATGAATGCTTTTTTATTATGCTACTCTAGCCACAGGGCCATAAGGGTGTGGCAAAGCTGGAAATGGATGAAGATGTTCAGTCACTGAAAAGGAAGAACTGAGAGGGGAAAAAGACCTACTGAGCCTAGCAGCCCAGGAAAGCCCCCTAGGGTGTGTGCTACCTGGCCAGCAGGGAGTTAGCTAAGCAATAGGTGAGAAGAGAGACTGTTCAAGGGAAGAGTGACTTCTACTTACCTGTGCCAATCATTCAGGATAAAGTCAGTGGCTGAGAGAACAAGAAACAAGTGAAAGAAACAAAGATATGGAAGGACTGCAGTAAACAAGATGGAGGGTTCCTTGTTCTCTCTCTTCTTTCTAACTTCTGTGGGGGAAGGAAAAATAATTTTTCCCCTCTACCCTTCTATATTCTTCACTGAGAATGCCTTGTAATGAAAGGCAGATTAACAGGAGAAAGGCAAAAGTTTAATAACATGTATACTTCCTGTATACATGGGAGAGACCCAGGAAAACTGAGGAACTCCCCCAAATACTCCAAGCCACCACTTCAATACCATCTTCAGCTAAAGACAACAGAAGATTTTGAGTTGGTGAGGAGGCCAGTCATGGGAATTTACAAAAACCACAGGAAACAACACAGGAAACACACAGTGGGATTGTTATGCAGATTTAAGTTATTCTCTTTTCCACTGATAAGAGTTCTAGAGATTTAGAGTCATCTTTCTCTTCCTGGTACAGATTGGAAGACAATTGTACAAATAGAGGTTTCCCTTATGCATGTAAATCTCTCTTCCGAAAGAATAACTTCAGCCCAGTTCTCAGAGCTTCACCTGTGTCTACTGTTTCTTAAAAATAGCCAATTCAAAATAATCAATATGCCAAAGAAGCATACTTTGGGGTGGCATACTCTGCTCCCCTTCATTTTACCCTCTTCGCTTTCCTGTTTTGCTATCTTGTTCCCAGCTTCACGAACTTTGAATAACTGATAAACCACAAGGTATGCAAAAATAGTTCTTAGAAAATACTGTTCTCATGTTTCACAGGAACTTGAGCAAGGAGCACAAAAACAGGAATGACCCCCGCCCCCCAATCCCAAGTTTTGGTGAAAGTAAACAAACTGCTGCCTATGCCCCTACCGTAAGAACAGCTACTCAACTGTCACTTCCTACCCTGTAAAACCTGCTGGGGTCCTGTTGGTGCAGCAGGTGCAGCCTGATGGTCAGCAGGTGCAGCCTGATGTGGATCAGCTGAATTGAGCCTTTAACCTTGGTTCAGTCACTTAAATCATTTTCTCTTAGAAATTACCAGTACCTTTGTGTTCCTCTTCTGCCCTCTTCCTTCTTCAGAATACACATACCTAATTCTCACTTCGTAGGTGCTACTTGTTCTCTCAAATCTCCTTCCTTCTTGCTTCTTCCAAACAAACTCTTGTACCCTCAGTGAGCTTCCCTTTCCAAACAGCTCCCCTCCTTACCTGCTTCCTCACTTCCATCCTTAGCTTTCACTAGGTCCTGCCACCTTCACCCCAGGTAGATTACTACCACATTTGTCATAGCTTGAATATATATATGGATGTATTATATATGGAGAGAGAGAGAGCACACACTTTCCCTCTGATTATCTTTTCTCACTAATCTTGCCCCAAACTGCTCTCATTCACTATCAATATTTGCCTCAATGAGAAAATGTCTCTCTCTAAAGTAAACACGCCAAAAATCTAGCCTCTCCAGCCAAGGGCTTCAACCTACAGAATGTGGTTGATGTGCCTTCTGAAAATCTTCCTTTCTGGATTCTTGCAGCTCTGTGTTCTTGCCATTGTACCTTTCCAGCTCCCTGCTGATGAGTCTGAAATGTACAATTGCGTCCTCTTACCTCTCCGTTGGCATTCTGTCCTTCTTAGTATTATCCTTTCCCTACATTCTTTCTCTTAGTCATGTTATGTCCTTAACATTGAACCTCAACAGCTGACTCTCTGTATTTTCATCCCGATCTCTTCTCATAATGCCACATTTCAAATAGGTGTGACTTTGTGTCTAAAACAGAACCTATCCTGTCCTCATTTAGACCAGACATTTTCTGATTTCTGGTAGTCTATTGGGCCCTTTTCTAAATCTCTCTAGCTCGACAAAGCAACATCAGCGGATGTTTCCTATGGCTCAAGTACTGTGCATGGTGCTGAACAGGGATGGAAGTTTTGGTTTTCCTGAAAGCTTGTATTCATGAACTCTTGCCATGTTCTCCCTGCCGGCACCCAAGTCAAGTCCTGTTTACCACTTCCATGCTATCACAGTAGTTCTCTAATTGGTCTTCTGGTTTCTAAGATTGACCTTTTCAATCTATTTTGCATCCCACTAAAAGTTACAGCTCTTATAATATTCTACTACCTAGATATCTCACTTGTTAAAAAGTCAAATAATAGGGGCACCTGGGTGGTTCAGTTGGTTAAGTGCCTGCCTTCGGCTCACATCATGATCTCCAGGTCCTGAGATTGAGCTCCATGTCCGGCTTCTGGCTCAGTGGGGAGCCTGCTTCTCCCTCTACCTCTCCCCCCTGCTCGTGCTCTCTCTGTCTCTCTACCTCTCAAATGAATAAATAAAATCTTAAAAAAAAAAAGCCAAATAATACAACCAGATTCCTTTCTGCACATTCTATTTATTCTAGCCTCAAGCCCTTACCCACCTCCCCAGTTGTCTTTGTGGTTGTTCCATTGTTACCAAAGTCATTTATTTGCTTTTCAAACACACTTTAAATTCAGGCTATTTTTTTTCTTTCCTAAAATATAACTTGTAACCCTATTCTACCTCCTAAAGCTCTTGCCATGCTCTAAGACCCCTTTAAAATGCCAGCTTCTTCATTAAGCCTTCACTTTTACCTTGGGGTAGAACAACTCCTCCTCTCCTCTAAACTTTTAAGATTAAAATTATCAATTAAAGGACAGCATTTTTTCCTCCCTAATCCATCGCAGACTAATACATTTGTAAATTACAAAAAAAAAAAAAAAAATTTAAGTACTAGAAAAGTAAAATAAAAATCTGTAAAAACCTTATTCCCCAATTTTTATTGTTGGATGCAATGTTCATGAGCATTGATCATATGGAATACTGCAGCAATATCAAATATTATCAGAGTTTCTACACAGTTACTCTCAAATCCTGTGCTTTGCTCACCAGGGAGAGGTGACAAACACTTCCCAGACTGGCTTGGGTCTGCAGACCATACTGCAAGTAAGCAGTGCTTTAGATTAGCATACTCTACCATTCATATATCATTGACCAATTTATATTGAATTATATGTATGCTTGTCTTATGTTACCTACTGGATAGATCATTGAAAATGGCACCAAGTGGGCCTCAAGCATACTTTTGTATCCCATCCAACCCAGTAGAGTGTCTTCCAACAGGTATTTGTGGAGTAATAATTAACTGATAAATGAAAGACTACTAATACACCTATACTCACCAACACTAATACACACACCTACACAAATACATACATAAATAATTCCCAGTATTTAATCTAGATGAACAAATGACCTTGCATTCAACCCCCAGGAGGTATTTTGCATCTAGACCCTAACTGTGAACTACATTATAAATATATCTTTTCTTCTGGTTTCTCTTTTTCTTCTCTTCTCTGTTGTTTAAATTAGGTTCTTGACCTTCCTTTATTACCACCACTCCTAGCCACTGCTAGTAATCATGTTTTTATTGAAAAAGCAAATTCTGATAAATGAAATCTGACTTCTATTAAAACTGGTTAGTAGGTATTGATATCAAACAAGAAATGATCTTTGTTTGGCCTTAAACATCTTATATTCAGCTTTTATTATTCCTTCCTTATATTTTTAATGGAGTTCTATTGTAAATTTACTGAATGATGTTCTTGCGTATTCTAAACAAATACTGACTTTTCATAAAACTTATCTTGTAGTGTAAAGAAAGTGATTGAAAATTAGATGAACTGCTTGTATCCCTTTTTTTCAATGTTGCTGCTTTAAATTAGAGAGGAATGCAATTAAGCAACTCTTAGCAGGACAGATGGTATTAAACCTAGTTTAAAAATATAGGCAGGGCAGGAAAAAATTGTTGATCAACTTCTATCTCAAGAAGACTTCAAAATGAAAAAAATGTAACCCACATTTATACTCTTCCCCAGGTATTTCAATTATTCAAGACTAACAGAACTTTCTGAGTCTCAAGTAGAGAATAAAAGAAACCAAAAGTTCTAAAAAGCGTAAAGATGGAGGCCCTTTGACTCCAACGCAGGTATGTACTTGCTAATGGAGAAAATCATGCTCCTTCTAAAAGGGCTTATATTGGAATGTGTCTGAAAAAACAACGGCAAACAAACATGTTTGTCCTTGGATGATACTTCTACCTTAGGGATTTTGTGCCAAAGGTTCAGTTGGCATCTGTAGGAATACTGAAAAGAAAATAGTTTGGGGAATACAAAGAAAGGACTTTCCTCATAATTTTTCCTTTTAAATAGACTTCATTTTCTTAGAACAGTTTTAGGTTCATAGCAAGGCTGAGAAGAAAGTACAGAAGTTCTCATACCTCCCCACCCCTATACATGTAAGCCTCCCCCCACTAGCAACATCCCAACATTTGTTATAGTTGATAAACCTACATTGATACAGCATTATCACCCCACCCCCCAAAGTCCATAATTTACCTTAGGGTTCACTCGTTGTTGTACATTCTATGGGTTTAGCAAATGTATAATGACATGTGGCCATAATTATAATATCATATAATATCATAATATCATATGGGACATTTTCATTGCCCTAAAAATCCTCTGTGTTCTGCTCATCCATCCCACCTCCCTCCCTAACCCCTGGAAACCATTGAACTTTTTATTGTCTCTATAATTGTGCCATTTCCAGAATGTCATATTGTTGGAGTCTTTTCCATTTCAGGAAAAAGTATGTAGCTTTTTTCAGACAGGCTTCTTCCCCTTAGTAATATCCATTTAAGGTTCCCCATGGCTTTTCATGCCTTGATAATTCACTTCTTTTAGCACTGGATACTATTTCATTGTCTGGATGTATCATAGTTTATTTATCCATTCATCTATTGAAGGATATCATGGTTGCTTCCAAATTTTAGCAATTATGAATAAAGTTGCTATAAACATCCATGTGTAGGTTTTGTGTGGACATATTTTCAATGCTTTTGGGTAAATACCAAGAAACATGATGCTGGATTGGATGGTAAGAGCATGCTTTGTCTTGTAAGATACTGTCAAAATGTTATCCAAAGTGGCCATACAATTCTGTATTTCCACCAGCAATGATTGAGAGTACCTGTTGCTTCATATCCTTGCCAGGATTTGGTATTGTTAGTGTTCCTGATTTTGGCCATTCTAATAGATGTATAGTAGTATCTTACTGTTTTTTTTGTTTGTTTGTTTTTAAGATTTTATTTATTTATTTGACATAGAGAGACACAGCAAGAGAGGGAACACAAGCAGGCGGAGTGGGGGAGAGAGAAGCCTGCTTCCCAAGGAGCAGGAAGCCTGGGATCATGACCCAAGCCGAAGGCAGACGTTTAATGACTGAGACACCCAGGTGCCCCTTACTGTTGTTTTAATTTGCACTTTCCTATTGATATATGATACAGAACATCTTTTCATATGGGGTTTTTCTTCATGAAAAGAAGAAGAGTTTTCAGTATGAGATACTTGAAAAAAGGGCTCAAACTTGAGATTATGAATCATGTTGGCCCCCACCCACCTGGGGACCTGTTCTTGTGAGCCCAGACATTGTGAGACCTAAGAGAAAATCCAAATTGGTTCAACTTTATACTTAGAACCTTGTACATTATTAACTGTTTCTGAAATTGTTTGACCTTGTCAATAAGGAGATTTTCATGTGCCCAGATAGGCTTGTGGAGCCTAAAAGTGCAGAAGGGTGGGGTGCCTGGGTGGCTCAGTCTGTTAAGCATCTGCCTTTGGCTCAGGTCATGATCCCCGGGGTCCTGGGATGGAGTCCCGCATAGGGCTCCCTGCTCGGCAGTGGGGGGTTTGCTTCTCTCCCTCTGCTACTCCCCCTACTTGTGCTCTCTCTCTCTCCCCCTCTCTGTCTGTCAAAAAATAAATAAAATCTTTTTTTAAAAAAATAAAAGTGCAGAAAGTTAAGAAGGAGTGTTGTTTGCTCTGTCTTTCGCTAAGCTTCACCAAGTGCAGTGCAGTAATGATTTAAAAGGTGACCAGGAGTCAAGGTGATGAGGAAGATGCCCAGGCCTGTGACAGTTGGCAACTGACAAATAGCAGATAGCAACGTGGTGGTGTGACAAAAAAATCTTGAGTGAAAGACAAGGAAATGCCAACAGGGAATATAAACCAGTAAAGTTTTACAGAATATAATGAAACATTGTAAAGTCTTTTTTTAAAGGTTCAACAATTTTACACTAGAAATCCTTGATATAAAAAGAATATACTGCAAGAAGAAAGTAAGAGTCTAAGGAATGATGTTAAAATGAGAATAATGATGCTATTTCCAATATTATGCAGTAAAAAATGTCAAGTGACAGATGGCTTAGTTTTGTCTGAGGTAGAGTAGAAAGTGTATGTCTTTTAGATTCAGACAGATCTGGACTCAAAATCAGCTTCCACTCCTACTGGTTATGGGAACTTGGCCTCTTTATTTTAGTTTCCTCATCTGAAAAATGAATTTAATAAGAGCTATTTCCACCACAGGGAAGATACTTCCTGTACTCAATACACCTGGTTGCCTGACACATGGTAAGTGTTGGTATTGGAATTAGAGTCAGTGTGGATATTAAATGGTACTAGAGTTGGCACTAGTGTTCATATTATGGGCATTCACTTTTCTCAACGACTTTTCTAAAAATTTTCAGCAAAGTGGAGAGTTATATGTATCTGTATTGCCCCAGAGGAATTACAAGCCCAGAGTGAAGTCTGATATACTGATTCATACTAGATAGGTGGTCAACGATACCAGGTTAAACCATTATTCTACATGAGGTCAAAGTTGTATAAAATTCTGTTAGACATATACCCCCAATATAGAGATCTAAAAACACAAAGGAAAGGAGTTATTTAGTTATTATTAGGTTTTCATGAATATTAGTGCAGTTAGCAAAAAAGACTGGATAATTTTACTGTTTAGATAAAATAAAACACCCAATTGAGACATGACCATATGTTTAATTCATTGACTATCTCTTTCTTCATTAACCTGGCAAGTGAAAATAATTTTTAATACATCTAATTTTAGTTGGTCTATCATTTAATAGATATTTTCTAGATGAATATTTGCCAACTTTTGAACATTATTTTATCTATCATTGTCAAAGTTCAACAGTTTAAATGATCAACATGGTTTTCAAAATATCCTCTTGTCTTCATGTTTTGCACAGAGTGATTTTAAAATCCACCAAATACAATTATAAAAATCAGATATAAATCTAAAACTAAAAGTGTGCTCATGTTATATTGGGGTGTGTGTGTGTGTGTGTGTGTGTTGAGCTACACTTATTCTGGAAGTTAAATGGATGTTCCTTGGGTCATGAAATCCCTGACATGTAAGAATTAAATCATACACGATGTATTCCATAAAGCCCATTATTTTTCGGAGGTAGACAATACTGCATTATGTGCAGAAAATCAAAGTTGTCAGCTGCATGAATCAAGGCCTTAAGGTAAGATTGCAAGTGATGTTCAGATAACACCAGAAGGCATTGTGTTCCCAGTCATTGGTGTTTTTTGAATCCAGGCCTGTGGAGACGGCACATGGCTTCAAGTGAAGAGAGGTCAGAAACAGCTTAGTGCACGGTTTACAAATCCTGGGGCATCTCTCATGTTCCTGAAAGATCCCCCTCCTTGGTAAAAGAACATGGGGTAATCAGGCCTCAGGCTCCTCCCTGAAATTCTCTGAGGTTCCCAGGTTCTCTGGAGAGTTTATCATTATCCACTTTCTTTTAGTTTCCATTTTGCACCCCATAATCATTTACCTTGAGTATGTAAGGTATATTTATTTTTTGACCTTGACAAATGTGAGTTACAAATAACCTTATGAAATGAAACAGTTGTATAATTTGGGAAATATTCATGCAGCTCAGTCAAATAGTAAACATTAGCCATAAGACACATACTTTACACTGTGGTAAAAACCTAGGGGAAGAGAAATTTACAGAACATCAACAAGGCACCCAGGACATCCTGCATAGGAACAACTCCATTAAATGGGAAATATCTATTCAGCTCTTGGGCAAAAGTTGGACATTAGCAATGATACACATGCTTTTGACTGTGGTAAAAGTTTTATGAGAAGATAAAATTACTGTACGTTGACAAAATAGGGTTCTTCTTTCTTTGGGAAATTAAATCAATTCTGAACGAAATTCTCATCCCATTTCTGAAGTTATTTTTGGCACTGGCCTCCAACAAGGACGTACCACGGTCAATTATTTAGCAGTTCCAGAATTAGACCATCGTTCAGCTCTTTTATCAACTTTTGAGCAACTCATCTTCACTCTTCAGATCTCATTTCCAGTGCTCACAATGAAAACTGATATATATTCTTTCTTGAAAAGATGCTCATTTAAAAGAAAACATGCAAATTCTTTGCAGTCCTATAGTAGCCTTGGGCCTCTAAAATAGTGTCTCAGGAGAGAATAAAGTAGAAATTTAAAAATATGTTGCATTTTCATTTCCCTTGTGTTTAAGAGTAATGTAGGAGATATATATATCCTTTTTTTTTTTGAATGAGAACTAGAACAATAAACCCACTGTAAATGAGAATTACTGTTATTTTGTTATCTGTACAATTTGGTCACTTGTGCTCCACACTCCCCACCCCAAAAAAGTGCTATAGCTGAATGGCCTAGATGTGGAATTCTTTGAGATTAATTATTTTAAGCTTTTCTGATGCATTTTCTAGACTTTTAAGAATAGGACACAGAACATTAAGCATGGGAAATGGGGAAGAAGATTCTACTATGTACTAAAATTACTAAAAGGATGTTCTCAGTCTTTGTCTTAATGTTTGACAGAACTGCATACCTTACATGTCATTCCATATTAGGCCACAATGTACATTTCTCCACTTGCAGTGGAGAAAATGGAATCACTTCATATATCTCTGCCTCGTTTTCCTTAATGGTGAAGCAGCAGTGATTATCTTCTCTAATGTAGGAAGGAATTCATGCTGATTTAAAGAGGTAATTGAGAAATAAATGATGATTTTGAAGCACATAATACTTGATTACTGATAGCATAAGAACAGCCAAATAAGAAATATTTTCAAGACTATTACACATTTCTCATTTGTTCCAACGAAATTGAAGTTTGGTAGAGAAAAATTCTAGAATAGCGCCAAATTGAAAATCAACAAAAATTCCAAATGCAAGACTCAAGAAGCCAATAATTTGTAGGCAAATCAGCCACAATGAACTATAACAGTTGGAACCACTTGAGGGCAAATGAAAGAGAACGAAAGAACAAGCTTCCTAAAATTCAGCAATAACAACAAACCACATCAAGGTTTGACCCAACATGGCTTTATAATTAAAATGACTCTCTGCTTAACTTAACTTCTGTAACTCAACGACGATGTGTTGAAACTCGGAGTTATTCAAGGTGTTTTACATTTGTATTATGACACCTTTTAATTTAGATAAACTAAAGTTTGTACAGAACATTTTTTATTATTTTAAAATACTTCAGGATGAGCCGCCAAATATTCTGTATACACTTTAGTAACATTATTAGTGTTGTCATTTCCCTAATGAGAAATTCTACTCCAGGAAGGGTGCTAGTATCAGAAGGTTCACACTTAGGAGTTCTGCTACCCTTATTCCCGTTGTTAACTAACATATGGGTTTCCACTGGTGAAATTACTGGCTTACTCACTGGCCTAATGGGTCTTATAAATATGCTTTCATTGGTGAAATTGATGCTAGTCACAATAAATGGATTGGATTGAATTAGACATTTAACAGAGTCCCTATACTATGGTCTTCATCTATCTATACTATTTTTCCTCCCTCCCTCTCTTCCTATCTCCTTCTCTCTTTTTCTCTCTCTATTCTCTTCTCTCTCTCGATTTCACTAAATTTCCAGTCAGTTTAAGAATGTCTTAGGATGTGAAAAGTCTTCAAAAAATGTAAAATGAGTGTTTGGAGTAAATTTTTCTGTCTTTAATTTGTTTTTTTCCTCTGCCAGTTTTATTGAGGTTTAACTGACAAATAAAAATTATATATATTTAAGGTGTACAGTGTGATGCTTTGATATACGTGTACACTGTGAAATGATTTCCACAATCAAGCTAATTAACATATCCATCACCTTACATAGGTGCAATTTTTTTTTCTCTAGTGAAAACACTTAAGTTCTACTTTCTTAGCAAACTTCAAGGATGCAATACAGTGTTATTAACCATAGTTACCATGCTGTACATTAGATCGGCATTATTTATCTTATAACTGAAACTTTCACCCCTTGACCAACATCTCCTCACTTCTTCACTCTTCAGCCCCTACTAAGACTGAATCACAAAGAAATAGAAAATCTAAACAGACCAATAAAGGGTAAGCAGAGTAAGAATATTGAGTCAGGAATCGAACTTCTCCCAGCAAAGAAAAGCCCAGGACCAGATGGCTTCACTGCTGAATTCTACCACATATTTAAAGAAGTTAAATTAGAAGTTAAATTAAAAAGCGAATTCTGCCAACCTTTCTCAAACACTTCCAAAAAACTGGAGAAGAGGGAATACTTTCCAACTCATTTTCTGAGGCCAGCATTACCCTGATGCCAAGGCCAGACAAGAGCACTACAAGAAAAGAAAACTGCGGGATAATAAGCTTGATGAGCATAGATCAAAGTCCTTAATTTGGATTATGTATATGTTCCCACCATTTTCCTTGGTACTTGTCATCAGACTAGAGAATGAAGCTGGTTTTAGGTTCTATGTTAATATTCACTATGTGTGGGATCACTTGGAATCTCAGGGCTTTGAAGATAAATAGACCTGAGTTGAAGTCTAAACCTGATCTCTCACTAATTCTGTGAACTTTGGAGCCGATATTTGAGTTTCAGTTTTTCTAAGTAGGGTTGATAATGTCTCCCAGGAAGGGCTGCTGTGCTGACTAACTGAGATAGCTTGGATGAAGTCCCTAGCATGGCGCTTTGTCCTTAGTAGGATTTTAATAAAGATGAGCTTACTTCCTCCCCTGCAATATTGCTGCCCTTGAGAATATAAATTGGATATTTATGAAGGTCTATCTGCTTTCTTCAGTTTTACTGAAGTATAATTGAGGTACAATAAATTGCACATATTTAAAGCATAAAACTTAACGAGTTTTGACATATGTATACACTTTGAAAATCACCTGCTTTTATAAGCCACAGTTTTCCCATCTGTAATGCTTTCTACAAATTGTTGTTACCTAAATATTTCTACCCCACTTTTCATCATATTTGCTTAAATGGCATCCAATGTTGATAGGATCTGATCTGAACCTTAGAGTCAGGCCTTTATTTGTTCTGACATTTGGCCCTTATATTCTTCTCCATTTTTATCTCCTTTGGGTTCTTTGTCAGAGCAACAGGTCTGTTCCTCACTCTTCAGTGGTACACTGAAGGCCTGTGCCTTGTACCAGGGTTTTATTTTTCTCTCTAGAATAGCAGGTACCACCATGTACCTACCTTATTTATTGAAATGTCATTTTAATAAATATCATTTTTTATTATAATAAAAGATATTTATTAAAATATCTTCTTTTAAAAACCAGCTGAAATCTCACATCATTTATGAGGGAGTCTCATCAATGTTAACTTTGTTTCCTCTGATTTCCTTGACTTGGTGCCAATGCTAGTCTGTTCACTGCCTGAATGAGAGGGTGCATGAGAAGCTCCCAGATCAGTGCCTGGAACAGAGTAGGAACTCAATAAATGTTATTTTAACATAATTAATGGTGGATAGCTTGACTCCCTAAAGTTAATAAACACTTACTAACTTTTTAACAGGAATATACTACGTAAGTCAGGGTGGGAGGGGTACAGGTGTAAAAGAAACGGTATCACCCCACAACACAGAGGGAAAGATGAGTGAGCAAAGAGAAAATCACAACTCAGTGTGATTTGTGTGATAAAGATGAGTATGGGGGGGGTCATGAGAGGGAACTTGAATTCAGCCCTGCTGTTCACTGCCAACGCTGGTATGCCTAGAATATTCTGAAGATATTCCCAGAATTGTCAAATCTTCTCATTTTTCAAGCCAAACTAGAAATCCATATTTTTGAATGTACTCTCTCATTTTGCAATGTAGGTTCAAGTTTCTTCAACATGATTTGGGCCAAATGAAATGATTTTGAGGAATCTGGCCTACAACATAGCAGTTTATGAATTTTGCTCTCATGCAATGCAATACCATACTGACTTGTGAGATGGCAGGGTCTGCTGGGTGCAAGAAAACACACCAGCGCTGGGAAGGATGTCGTGCCGTGTGTGACATAGTCTGAGGCACTATTTGCAGTCAGCTTGCCCTCTTCCTCTTCTGTTGCCCTTAATCTCTTCCTGTTATAGCATCTCATCTCATGGTTCCATTGTGAGTTTTCCACAGCCTACACCATTCCCCATGCATGCCCCAAGCTGAGGCTAATTGTCAGGTGCCAGTCAGCACCATGTTTGCCTAGCGTTCTTTATCCTTGTAGTAGAGAGAGACAGTTCTACCATATGGCCATTAAAGAGGGGAAACGAAAGATAAACCAAGACTAGATTCTATTTAAAATAAAATGGCAAATAACATTTTCTGTAAACATGGAAAACATTCCTAAATATTTAATATGCAGCATGAGGTCCTCGTCACTTATGTATGGCTCCTTTCCTGGCTCCTTATTTGAATTGTTGCTCAGTTGAAGACAACAAAAACTCTAGCATTTTGAGAAGGAAATGATTTAATATGGGGAATTGGATGTTGACAAAATCATCGTTAGTCTGAAAGACCAGGTCTTCAGGATTGACTTTTAGCCAACATCAGAGAGCTGAATCCCCAAAGAGACAGCTGTACCTTTGCTATACCCAGGAGACACCTGTGGTAGTCCTCACTGGGATCTGGGGATTAGGAAGCCCTCACCAGTCTGCTGCAGCTCCACACTATTTTAGCTGAAATCCAGAGATAAGGTCGCAGCTACCAGTTCAGAACCAAGCCATGCCTATTAGATCCTTACCGGCAAAACAGATACCTTGCATGTCCCTGTCCCCTCTGCACTTAAGACATTTCTGAATTCAGATTCATGAAGTTCATGGGGCTATCTGATTAGTGAAACTTGAAAAATATTTGGACCTCAAGAGATTCAGGAAAATACAGAATTTTTTTAAAAATGAATTTTTATGGGACGCCTGGGTGGCTCAGTCGGTTAAGCGTCTGCCTTCAGCTCAGGTTATGATCCCAGGGTCCTGGGATCGAGCCCTGTATGGGGCTCCTGGCTCAGCGGGGAGCCTGTTTCTCCCGCTACTCCCTGCTTGTGCTCGCTCTCACCAACTCTGTCTGTCTCTCTCTCAAGTAAGTAAATAAAATCTTAAAAAAAATGAAAATGAATTTTTATTTTATAGTATGTTTTCAGAACATTATTTTTATTGTTAAATTTATGTCTTTTTAAAATATAATTTAACATAGCATAGTATCTTTTACTTAAAGATGAACACCTGGTTCCTATATTTCAGAAAAAAACATTGAGTTCATCCATTTTCTGTATTGGTCACTTCAACATCTATATATGCCTTTCTTTCCATATGTAAACTTCAAAACAGCAAAGAAACAAAACCAAAACCAAAAATTGCATATTGAGATAAAAAATTGTATTTACAGATGTCAGGAATACTGCTGATTTTCTCCATTAAGCTTATTGTACTTCGAACAACAGAGGTAACTGGAATCTTCACTTAATTAAGTTTTAAATCATTTTCATAGACTCATCTTTTTAAAAAAAAATAGCATTTTGTTTTAAAATAGTTTTAAAGTTACAGAGAACTGTGCAAATAGTATATATAGAGAGTTCCCATTTACTCAACAAACATCCCCCCATTATTAACACCTCACATTATTATGGTAATATGTGAAAATGAATGAACCCATATTTAAATGTTATTATTAACTAAAGTCCACATTTATTCAAATTTCCTTACTGTATTACCAAATACCCTTCTTCTGTTCCAGCATCTCATCCAAGATACCACATTACATTTAGTCATCATGTCTCCTTAGGCTTCTCTTTGCTGTGACAGTCTCTCAGACTTTCCTTGTTTTTTATAACACTGACGATTTTGAGGCACATTGGTCAGGTATTTTTAGAATCTCTCAATTTGGATGTGCCTGACTTTTTTCATGCTTAGGCTGGGGTTATAGGTTTGGGAGAGGAAAAACACTGAAAAGTGTCATTCTCATCATATCATGTCAAAGTTCTGTACTCTCAATGTGACTTACCACTGTTGGTATCAACCTTGATCGCCTGGTTAAGGTAGTACCAATGGGGACATTGTAAGGATTAATAGTCCTGCATCTTTCAAATTTTTTGTGGTGGAACTAATTCTAAGATCCTTATGTATGTAGTATTGCTCTTGGTTTTCCATTTTGGTGGAGAGAAGGGCGGTACTTCCTGCATAAGAACCCCCCAGTTCACAGATCAGAAAACCAGTGTGGAGTCTGCCAATTTCTGATCTTATCAGTTCAACTATATACTCAAGAGCAGGGAAATAATCACAAGGTGGGTTTATGGACCAACTGGTTCCACTGGGAGACAAACTCAGGTCAAAACTCCCCTTATGACATGATCCTCATAACCTCCCACTCTCTCTGACTGGTGGGCCATATTGGTGTTCTTTCCTAGGTCCCCGGAAGTTAACATTAGCTCAGAGGCAATGTTTAATAATCCCCCCAAACCTGAGTCCTTCTGGGCATGTCCCTTTCTTCAATGTACAGCCATTCAAGTAGGTGTTTTAAGAGTTCCATATCTTGTAGCCCGGTTCCACTGGAAATTGACTCAGGCCAACCTGCTGTACCAATTTCATACTTCCTCAGCACATCAATATTTGCCAGCCCTCCCTTCTTACCAAAAGGGTTTGCTACCAGCATTCATGGCTCATGGAACTGCTTGTTGCTGTTGTTGTTTTAAACTTGATGATGAAGTCAGCAGAAGTCAGTGAGAGTACATATGTCAATATTCCTTTCTTTCAGTGGGAGAATCCCTGTTCTTAATTAGAATTAGTTCAATAGTGGATTGACTGATCTAGGGATCATAGATTTTATGTAGGCTAGGAAAAATAAGCAGGTGAAAAAGAGAAAACTATAACATTAATATTTCTGTCCCCAGAGAAAAACACTTTATAATATTCACCTTTCATCTTTGCATAACTTAAAAAGTTTTCTGTTTTGTTCATAACCTGATCATTTTTGTCCTTTCACCCAACCCTGTACATTTGATGCCTTATTACATCAGGAGTGCAACATCTAGATTAAGACCCTGGGCTGGGCTTAAATTCTTCCTGCTGTTGGCAGCTTTGGCATCTCCTGGGTCCTTGCTAGAGACTTAGAATTTCAGACCCCACCTGGACCTGCTGAGTCAGAATTAACATTTTAATAAAAATTTCAGGTGATTTGTGTGCACTTAATATTTGACAAGCCCTGTTTTAAGATACTCATCAGAAAACCTGCTTGAGTATACTAGGTCTCATTTCTGTGACATTTGGTAAGGTACTGCATGCTGTAAAACTGGATTTTTACAACTATAAAATGATATTAACAACATTTCTTTATAGCGCCCTTGACAGAATTAAATAACAATGTGAGCAAAATGCTTGGCTTGGAGGATAGTATTGTTATTATCTTGTGTTACAAATCGAGGACCATAACACTCATAGCTGCCATTGACTGGAGAATTGCCCTGTGCCAATGTATTAAATGCATGATTTCTCGACAAAGTAAATATGAATGAGTCCCATTTTACTGATAAGGACTAGGGGGTCAGAAGGGTTAAGTGTCTTACTAAAGCCATAAAACTGGTAAGTAAGGGAACTGGGATTCCAACCACAGTTTATATGGCTCAAATTTCTACCTTCTGTATTTTAGGCAGAAAATTGTTCCTTCTCTTCATTATGGAGGGCATTTCTTTTATATTCTGTATGTTTTTGCCAACTATACAGACTTGTTTAACCTATGTGCAATATCATTGAAGAATTTGAAGTGAAAGAAAAACTGTATCCTCAGAATGATGTTTCCTCCCTAGTCCCCAGTTTGTCATATGAACAACTAAAATTGGTCTCATCTGATGTAATTTTCTTTACTTCCTTCACGGAGTTATTCAGAGTTGATGTTATAGTCAACTCACTTGTGAATACCCTTAACGAATATTTACAAGTGAGCTGCTATGAGCTAGCGATGCACGGAGGAGAAATGAGGAGTGTGGCCAAACTCTCATGAGAAAGACTCAGGAAATAGCAGGGTCCGGTGACAAGGCAGGCTTTGCTTAACCTGACAGGTGACAGGGGACAAGTGTCATTATCAGAATGCCCACAACGACAACAAATATTTAATGGATGCCCCTGGGGTACAAAGAGTCATGTGAGTAACAGGTTACCTTCAAAGCTGTATTTAGTTTCTAGATTGGGTCCCCTCCTTTATGGAGATTATTACCCAAAGATAGAGAGACCTTTGCATGAGCGGTGAGATGTCTTCTCAACTGGGACAGGTGGATAACAGGACTTTAAATAAGAAACACAGTGAAATTAAAGTTTTTTGTTTGTTGCCTGTGAGCTGAAAGGATAGACATGAGCAAAGAAATTTAAAAAAAGGTAAGAGAAGGGACAAAAAGGTAAAAAAGCTGACAAGACCAGTGGTTCCTTTATAAGAAGACCACTCTGGGGCGCCTGGGTGGCTCGGATGGTTAAGCGTCTGCCTTCGGCTCAGGTCATGATCTCCTGGTCCTGGGATCGAGCCCCATGTCAGGCTCCCTGCTCAGCGGGGAGTCTGCTTCTCCCTCTCCCTCTGCCTCTCCCCACTGCTCCTGCTCTCTCTCTCTCTGTGTGTATCTCTCTGTCTCAAATGAATAAATAAAAAATTCTAAAAAAAGAAGACCACTCTGCAGAAGATGTATCTCTCAAAATGCTGGCTATAATTATTTTATTTAACCAATATAAAAGCACTTTAGGAAACTGTTGGAATACCAAGAAGCGGAAGGTAAGTCTGTCCTTGGAGAAGAGGCAGTGGAGGTGGGCATTTGAAATAAACATGGGGAAATGACAGTCAATAAGAGTCAAAAAAAGAGGCTTACTAAAGGGATATCCTTGACCAAATATTCACTTCCTTCTTTTGGGGGGAAGATTATCTTCTTTAAACTGAGTGTAACATTTAATTACGGAAATATGTAGAGTACAGAAGAGAATAAGAGGGAAAATAAGCTGCCTTCAAGTATATTACTTGCATCTTTCAATAAAATATTAGAGGGTCAGAGTAGGAATATTATGATGCAGAAAGGATGTGGTGATGATCTGAGATTCTTGAGGGATTCCAGGATGTGGGAAGTAGAAGAAGCAAAATTTCCTTGGGAGCTTGGGGCATGCAAGGAGAATGTATTGGAAGGAAAGATCCTTCCAAATGAAGGAAGCGTTGTGTAGATTATTTCCCCCATTCCATACACCATGGGTCCTAGGATATACCATCAATTTAACAACTTCTTGAGGTGTGGGTGGGTGAGTGGGTATGAAACCCTAAAAGAGATGTTTAGATCACTTTTAATACCTGTCCCAACTTAAGAAATATTAAATAAGTTATAAAGAAAGAGAAACATACACATTGGAATTTAATTGTATTATTTAGGATAGGTTAGATTATGCTCTCAAAACAATCTCACCAAAATCTAATGGGCTCAAAGCAATCAAACAACAAAGGGTTTAATTTGTGTGCAGGCAACATTGGCTTTGAGTATTAGTGAGGACTTTGCTTTATATCGCCTCACTTAGAGATCCAGCCTATGGAGAGTTCATTATCCAGAACTTCATGGTCATGGCAGCCTTCGCAATTAAGGGCCAGAACTGGCACATCATTTCCATTCATATTCCATCGACCAAGTGAGTTAGTCAAATGGACTACGTTGCCCAACTTTAAGGGTGGGAAGGGGTACACGCCTCCTATTGGCCCAGAAGTAGAAGGACCTGCTATTGGGGAATAGAAATCATGGCTTCCATAGTAGAGTATAAAAATCAAATCATTTAACTCTAACACATTCCTTAAAATCATACCAATTACAGATTCATTAAGTTTAATGTGGTCATCTTGAAAATGGAAGTTCTCTAGAGAATAAAATGGACCATCAGCAATTAAGGTTTTAGTATGGACAGGTTACATTATATTGTTCTTCCTTTGATATTAACTAGTGTGGATTAAACTTCGAGCGAAATGTTTATTTTAAGCAGAATGACAGAGTTAATCTGAGACAAGTGGCATGGAGGGACAGAGCAGTGGAAGTCTAGAAGGCATGCGGAACTCTGGGCATTTACAGGATGAGGGAATGCAAAAAAAAAAAAAAAATGCTGTCAAAGCATACTTCACCTTTGACTAGTCCCGAAATGTGAGGTGCAAGCCTGCAGACCCAGAGTCCTTGGAAGTGAAAAGGAACTAGTTTGTTTTCAAAAATATTTTCAAATACTGCTTTCAAATGCTCGCTAACTGCTTTTACATTGTTTCCATTTATGAATAACTTTATTGAAAAATTAGCTTCTTTTTGGGCTATCCATCCGTACTGAGTTGCTTGAGAAGTTCACTTTGGGAAAGATTTGGAAAGGGATTCAATATTGGGTTGAGAGAACCATTTGAGAATTTGGATTCAAAACATCTGGAACTCAAATCTTAGTTTATGTTTTACTAGCAATGTGATTATCAGCAGGTCATTTAAACTCTTCAAAATTCAGTTCTATCATTTGTGAAATAAGGATGGTAATAATAATGTCTACCTCAAAGAATAGTTGTAAGGCTTGAATGGGGATCTTTATGTAAAAATATGTCATAAACACATTATAAAAACCTCATTATAAATATTGTTGAAAACCATACTTATGTGTCTTTTTCTTTTTTTTGATCAATCAGAGTTAGTGATTATATATATAATCACCAATTTGAAGTGTACAATTTGATGGGTTTTGACAAATGTCGATTATATAATTGTGTAACCACCACCAGAATCATGATTGAGAACATTCTCATCACATCAGAAAGTTCCCTTGTGCCCATTATATGTCATTTCCTAACCCCAAGCCCTCGTCCAAGTAACCACTGATTTTTCTCTCGGTCAATGTAGATTGGTTTTGCCTTTCTAGAACTTCACATAAAAAAGAATAACAGTGTGTATTTATTGTAGTCTTGCCTCATTTGCTCGGTATACAGTTTTGGAAATTCACTCATTTTATTGTATATGTCACAAGTTCATTCCATAGTAATACTTATTACTTAACATGAAAAAAATAGAGTAAATAAATTATCTGGTCAATTTTAAAAGTAGAGAATTAATAAAATAAACCTAAAAAAGAAAAAAAATAATCAAGATAAATAATGACAGATTACACGCCAAGCCCTTGATTAACATCACCCTCACTGTTTGGATCCGTGTGGGTGTCCATATTTTCATCACGCACCTCCGAAGATCCCATATATGCTCAGTACAAGCATTATCACGGAGCTGCATGAAACAAAGTGGATCATTCCATGTGCTCTGGGAACTCAAATTTCATAAATAATATCTTTAACAGACACATTGAGGGTGATTTTCCTTAGGTAGCTGTTATCATATACAATTTAAATATGTAATAATACACTAAAATTCTATATTAAAAGCTAGACTAAAATAATGAAAATAATACTTAATTTGAAATTAAAAGACAGGTTTTGAGTCTGCTAATGAATAGCTGGTGAGATCCTGTAACCTCTCTCAGATTCAATTTTCTTGTATGGCAAATAAAGGTAAAATGTGAACCTTTACTCATTGGTTGTGTGGGGCCCTTGCTAAACTAGAAAGGATAATATACCTGTAAGATATTAATAAACACAGCATTGTATACCTACTTGATTTAAGGCATTCAAATACAGTCTCAGTTTTGGACTATTTGGATATATTGATTTCCTTTTGGAAAAGAAGACAGAATAACTTCCTATGCTTTATTCGTGCTTTGGAAAGAAGTATCTAGAGTGTTAGTGGTTTGCAGAGACAGACTTGCTCTCAAGCATCTCTTACAGCTTTTTTGTTTTTTCCTTTTCGATCTTAACAGGCATTTGTTTCTCTCTCATCTCTCTTTTATCTGTTGCTCTGTGATAGGATTGAATTATACCTTTAGGGTGAGTGCTAATTTCAGTGGGCTGAATTACTGCATGTATATAAGAATATGTCCATTCAATGATCCTGTTTCTTTGTACAAAGAATGCAATCACAAGATACTAACAGATGTGAGCACAATGAATGAATGCACACATTCTCCCAGTGATTCAGGTATTACTCCCCCCAGCCCAATATTGACAAATTGGATATTTAATGTAGACCATTTATTGTATCGCACAGTATAAAGTACTCTGTCACTCTTCCAAGGATTACTAGGTTGTACTGTAACAGCAACATTTTCAGTAGCCTGACCTTGTTCGGGTCTCTACCAGCTCCCATCCCTCCTCTTCCTCAAGACACAAGAAGCTTCTAGGTCATCTCTTGCTCAGACAAGTCCGTTGGGCTCATCCGAGGACATTTCTCTACCTTCACTCCTAATTGTGCTATTATTTGATGAGGGTCTCGGATACTAAAGTGTAGCTAAGTGATATAGCTACTGAAAGTACAAAGGTCAAATTGATATCTGTTCTGGTGACAAAAAGTGGGAACATAAAGGGCTTATGATGGATAAAGCACTCATTTTGATCTGGTGTCTTTTTTCCCTTGGTTTTTTAGAAGACTACTATACTTCCCCAGGGACATGCACCCCAGGTACATCGTGAATTCCCCAGTGCTCAAGGGAATGGCCTTGGCATCCCAGCTAGGCTTCCTTATTACCAGTTTGTTCTCATTTAAACTCCATCCCTCTCTACCTCTTTCTTTCTGGATCTCTGATTTTTACCTTGGTTCTTCTGTCTGGACCCCAGCTCAAGCAAGTAGACCCCATATTTTGGTATCTACATCTTGAACTTCCCCCCAGTCGTTTAGCCATCCCTCTGGATTTCTGTGCTTCCAACTATCTTTAGTAGGAAACCTCTTAATTGCGACTACGTTCCTAATATCCCTTAAAGGTAACAAATATGGAAAATACTCCTTGAGTATTAATTCTTACATATACTGAAATTTGGGTGTGATTACAAAAAAAAAAAAAAAAGAAAGAAAGAGGCTTCACAGAGTTCCAATACTATTAGAAGATTCTGCAGCTGGCTCCAGAGAGTAACACTGGTTGCACCTCAATTGGGACTGATGTCTGCAGCACATATCATATGAGAACTGCCCTATGGCAGTGTTGATTCTTGATCTGAATGTGTGAATCAGACCTGGCCAGTGAGTGGAATAGAAAGTGAGGTCCAAATAATGTCTACAAATCTCATAGGTTGGCTGTGTTGGTCAGGTGTGTTCCATACGTTCTAAACATTATACAGACCTACCAAATATGAGCTCTGAGCAGTCAGGGGCCTTGTCTTTCCTGTTTATGCTGTAACCCCAGTGCTTAGGACTATGCCTGACACATAGTAGGCACTCAACAAATATTTGTTCAATCAGTTCCTTCCTCAATATAACAACTGCTGGAGGGGTGTTACAGCCATCTCCCTGTGACTGGAGAAGCTCCCTCCTGAGTTCAGATATCAAACTCATGCCATCAATCTTCTGGGAGGATCAAATAAATATTTATTACTCACACAGGCAGAGAGTCTGAGACAAGGGGCAGGAAGACATTTTTGCAGGAAGATCAGTTCTGGAATTTGGAGAGCAGCAAATGCACAGGTATTTATAAAGGGAAGCCCTTATAAGAAGGAAGGTCCTACCCAAAGTGAAATTTCAAAGAGACAACAAGAAGGAGCATACATGCATGTGTGTGTTGTGGAGAGGTGGAGCGAGGTCTTATAATTCTTTTGGAAGAAAGGCTAATTTCTGGATTGGCATCCAGAATCGGGAAATTCTCCCTATTTGATGATTCGCCAGCATTTTTTGTTAATACTTTTAAACTTCTCTGTCTCCCTCCCCATAGCTGATATGCTAATAAACACTATAGTTCTCAATCTTTTTCATTCAATATTAGTTGACATTTAAAATTAAATTGATAATGATCCCTTTTTGCCTATATCTCATTGCATGTAAAATGTAAAAGTATTCCTGGGACACCTGAATGGCTCAGTTGGTTAAACATCTGCCTTCAGCTCAGGTCATGATCCCAGGACCCTGGGATCCAGCCCGGCGTTGGGCTCCCTACTCAGTGGGGAGCCTGCTTCTGCCTCTCCCCTAGGCTCATGCTCTCTCTCTCTCTCTCTCTCTCAAATAAATAAATAAAATCTTAAAAAAATGTAAAATGTATTTCTATAGATAAAAGTGACTCAATATGGCAGCGATCCTCATCTCATAGGGGGTCGCATATGAATTTGGGGCTGGGAGATCCTGTGTAGTTTGTAAGAGGCCACCAAGTGATTCAGACGCCATGCCCTCTATTAGAGGGGCAACCAGGCTTGCAGCCTTTTCTCTCTTTGAGTTTGAGTGTCATGGTTTGGAGGCAGACTGTTTAAAAATGCATGAGGGTAACTTTCCCAAGTTTTCTGCACGACATTTGGGATTAGTAAGTTATTCGTCTTTGTGATGTATGCTTTATGAATAGAACTGCTAAGATCATCATTAATTTATTTGGCAGCTGCTAAGTTTTGACCCACGCTCAATCCTGGGAGGAGATTCAGGGATCACTGGGAGCCAGTGTAGGACTCTTTTCCTGAGACCAGGACAGAGTCCTTGGCATTGTCATTTGCACTGTCGGAATTGATACTGTGGTAGCTCTTAGGTGGCCACCACTGACTGATAAAGATCACAGGGAAGGGAGTCTAAGCCTGGGTGTGAGAATCAGCTTTTACAGATCCATGAAGGCCTTGGAATAGTCGATTCCTTTCTCTGGCAGATGCAAGGGAGAACTAAAAGTATTTCCTACATAGAAAATGACCTTGCAAACTCCATCCAAGTTCCTTGTGGAAAGCATCAGGTTTTAAGTTCCTTAGAGATATGATGTTAAAGTTAAATTCTGGGTGGAAATTTGGTTTGCAAAGAAAGTCCATTCATTCAGCAAAACTCCAGACATTTAGTGATAGAACTAAATCGTCTAACAGGATCTGAGTTACTCCTGACCCTGCATACTATGAAAGTGTGTACCTCGGGGTGCCTGGGTGGCTCAGTCCATTAAGTGTCTGCCTTCAGCTCGGGTTGTGATCCTGAGACCACAACCTCGATCCTGGAATTGAGCCCTGAGTCTGCTTCTCCCTCTCCCTTTGCACCATCCCACTCATGGTCTCTCTCAAATAAATAAAATCTTAAAAAAAAAAAAAGAAAATGTATACCTCAAAAACTCTCCTTTTTATCTCAATTCATTTTGTTGAATATAAAGTTAGAAAATTCTATTACTTGAGGCAAACTCTGTATGTAATCAATATGTAATAAAAGAGCTACAGATTTGATTAGGTAATGTTGTTTGTCATCTTATTGCCCAACATCAGTCATGTTACACATGCCACAATAGGAAAACTAAGGTGTTTGCCTTCGCAGTAAAGTTGGGTTTTTTTTTTTAAAGATTTTATGTATTCATTTGAGAGAGAGAGACATAGAGAGAGCACAAGCGGGGGGAGGGTGATAGGGAGAAGCAGACTCCCCACTGAGCAGGGAGCCGACACAGACTCAATCCCAGGACCTGGGATCATGACCTGAGCCAAAGGCAGACGCTTAACCATCTGAGCCACCCAGGCGCCCCCACATTTTATTCTTTGTTACATAATACATAAAGTCTTTTTTATCCTAGCTAATATTTGACAATGTGCATTTCAAAAGTTTTTGCAGATTAAAAAAAAAAATGAAACAAACTCAAAACATGTGTCTCCTAAAATGTGCCTGAAAATACACGCACGTTTTGACAAATAGAGAAACAAAGTGTGGCATATTTGTATAATGGAATGCTACTCAATAATAAAAAGCTAGAAATCACTAACATTTGCAACAACATGATGAACCACAAAACATCATGTTAAGTGAAAGAAGCCAGACCGAAAACATAACATGCCGTATGATTCCATTTCTACGAAATATCCCAGAAGACAAACTTGATGTGGCTGTTTTAACGTGTCCACAAATTCTTTGATACTCTTTTCAAGAATTCGAGCTTAATTCCTCTTACCTTGAGTGTGGGCTGGGCTTAGAGACTCTCTTTGAACACACAGAATAAAGCAGAAGTGACAGTGTACAGGTCATCAGAGACAGAAGAGAGAGAGAGAGGAGGAGAATCGGAAGAAGCAGAAATAACATAGTGTGGGAGACGCTGGCTTTGGTCAGGATTGGATATATAATTCCCTGCTCTTCTTGACATTTCCCAGAGCTTTTTCTGACCACCCCCACCTACCGAGTCTGCCACAAATACTGGCCTTTGTGAGGCTCTGTGAAACTCTGCTCCAGATTCCGGGCCGAGTTATGAAAGTCTCTCTATATTCTGACCCCTCTGTTTCTTTCACAGAGTCAGACAATGCCACTGGGCTGGGTAGTACCAGGAAAAGCAGTGCATGGGATAGTCATTATTTTTATCCCCACCGTGTGAGAATTTCTATATGGCCAATAATGATAAAGCCTATGATTGGATTCAACCAGCCTCCATGTTTTCTGTCACTATGTTAAATATACAATCAGGAGAGGTGAAAACCAATAAAGATTGCTTTGGAAAAGTACCAGAATCAATTTACAAAAATTAAGCACCTTGAGGCTGACTTCTGGATTATTGGAGTATTCAACTGGATATATATATATATATATATATATATATATATATATAATTTATATATATATAATTTATATATATTTGAATATGTCAAAATGTCATTTATATATTATTTATTTATTTATTTATTTATTTATTTATTTATATAATATATAGCTTGTTCCTTTGACTTTTAATTGCAGGAATAGAAATTTATCCACTGACAGACATTAATATTTTCTTATTAAAGGAACTTATTCATGTGTCAGAGTAGGAACCGAGGCAGGGCTGGTTTTGCAGGCTGTAAGGGGAAAAATACATACAGTGACACCAAGTCCGGCTCCAAATGCACGTGTTCTCTGTTTGCCTGAACTATACCGACTCCTGTATTTCTTTCCTTAATTCCGTTGCCAATGCCATTCCCTCTCCTTGGAGTGCTCTTCCCCTCACTATCTCTGTATATGGAGCTCTTCTGTGACCCAAACCAGTTGTCATTTTTCTCCCTGAACTCAGAGCTGTGGGACATTATCTTTACTACCAGGTGTCTGCTGTCTTCTGTCTGGCCCACAGAACTTTACTTTCATTTTTCTGAATGTCTTTATAAAGTCTGTTTTGGGGTATAGGTATTTGCAAGCATGACTTCTCTTTTCCACCAGGATTAAGTTCCTTGAGAGTAGATTTTATGTCTTTTATATCCATGTAACGCCTACTGAGCCCATAGAGTTTATTGGTATTTGTAACCTGGTATTCATAATGTGTTTTGTTTCTTCATAGGATATGCGATCCCATTGGTACAGTCTTTGGAAGCTGTGGTAGATATCTGAAACATGGAGCATAATGGAGGATGTTTGTAGTTTGCAACCTTATAAACTAATCAAGAAGAGTAGTGGACTGATTTCAGGAGAGCAGTAAGACCCAACGCTTATATCAATCTTGCCATGTGCCAGGCTCTGTTCTAAGCACTTTTTTGGAATTTTCAACCGTCACAGTTTAAGAAGAAATTGAGACACAGGAAGTACATGTAACTTGTTGGAGATCACAAAACTGGTAGGTTGCAGAGATGTGCTCTGGGACCACATGGTTCTGGACTCCTTGCTCTTAACCTTCACGTTGTGCTGCCCAAACAAGGAGAGCCCCGTTTCCAAGGTTTCATCATAGTGCTTTCCTTTGTGGAAACTCTCCAAGCAAAGAAGATTTAATATAACAATCAACAGTCCTTTTCAAGTTCTTGTCCTCGTCCCTTTTTTGGAAGAAAATACACTAAAAAGGGGGATATGTCACTGAAGTTGAGAGGTATCCTTAATGTGTAATTCATGTGTAGGTCTACCAGGGAGGTATCTTTGACTGGTGAGATAAATAACTACAGATAAATTTTCATATGCTCACGCACTGATTCTCAAAGTCTGTTCCCTGAGCCAACAACATCTGCAAACTTGCTACCTGCAAACTTGTTGGACATGCAGATTCTTGAGCCTCACCCTAGACATACTACATTAGTCTTCTGTGATTTTAATGCACACTTAACTCTGACAACTACTGCACTAGTCCACTGGTTCTTTAACTTGGCTGCACACTGGGATTGCCTGGGATTTTGAAAATCCCAGAGCTTGTGTCTCTCCCCCAGAAATTCGGATTTAATTGGTAGGGTGCAGTCTTGGCACTGACAATTTTAAAAGCTCCCCAGGTGACCCAAATCTTCCACCCCAGTGAGAACCAAGACTCTGTCCTAATTTAGGGTTTCTGGCATATTAGTGAGCACCCAGGACAAACCTTGTTAGTGACAGGGCAGCTCTTATTGGTAACCATAACCATATAGGGCCTAGGATAGTACCTGGTATTTTGTAGGCTCTCAATAAATATCTGTGAATGAGTAAGTGTTACATAGATTTGTCATGCTTCATAAAGTATATAAGATAAAACAATATGGTATTGTAACATTTTACTTTCTTCAAAGAATATTCGAAAACTTTGTCCCAAATGAACCCAGACTGCCCATGTATGCTATTCCTTTTTGGGTCTTTGCAAATCAATTGCCTCTGCCTATAACGAATTCTCCTTCTCCTCTTCCAAACATTTCCTGGCTAACTTTTACTCTTCATTCAAGTCTCAATTTCTCAGCCTCATCTTCTGGGAAATGGGCCTTGACTGAGAAAAGCTGCCTAGGAGAGGCCCTCTCTAATGTCTTACTGAACCATTGTTCAACTCCAGTGCATTTTTTAATCTCACGAATGGAACTTGCCCACTTTTTAGACTGTTTAACCTTACTTCTTCTTCTTTTTCTTTTTTAAAGATTTTATTTATTTATTTGACACAGAGAGAGAGAGAATGCAAGGGATCGATCATTTCTTCTTGCAGAACTATCCCACGTGAGACGGTCTCTTGGTCACCAAATCAGGCCTCCTTTGATCTGATAATAAAATAATCTTCTTTGCCACGTGGATGAGAGATACCATGCAATTTTTAGCTGCTGGTCATTCTCATGACCAGTATCTAAGGCCCAAAAAATGGGTTGGCTGGTGTTTTGGTTCTGATTCTGCTCTTGTACAGATGAGCTATTTGGGAACTTCGGTCTCAATACCAACTTGTTAAACCTGACCATCTGTTGGGGAGGATTTTATTTTAGATGAGAGCATCTGGGTCCCCATTTACATTTGCTGAGGTTAATAGACCTGACAACCTTCCTCTGTTCTCAGCAGGGAGCACAGCCTGGAACTGCTTGGGAGGAGGCAGCTGAGCTCTTCACTGGCTGTTCTCAAATACACTCTCCCCACCCACAGTCATTTCTGTCTTCTGTCTTAAGACCCTTATTTCTTAAAGCCATAGCTTTCTAGTCCATAGATGGCACCCAACTGAGAAGCTGTCCTAACTGGCCTGAGGTTGTAGTAGGCTATGAGGTGGCAGGATGAAGGGAAATCGCAGAGACCTCAGGCCTGATCCCACCACTGCCACTTAGCTGGATGACCTGGGGCAACACCGTGACCTCTCTGAAAATAAAGGAGAAAATATCTACCTTGTAGCTTTTGTGAAAATTAAACAATATTCATCACAGTGCCCAACATGGTGCTCAGTGAGTGGCCATGATGATTTTTATGTTTCTGCAGGCCACCACTTGGGAGATTCTACAGGAACCTCACATACCCTTCACTTGATTCTCATCACAACCCCACTGCAGGCTGTATTTCCTGGGGGGCAGACCTGAGATGGGTCAGTGGGCAGGATGTTATGAAGTATTCTTGGGATCAGCACTGAGGGAAGAGTGAGGAGGATGAGGGACGGGGCAGAGGGAGAAGCTGAGCAAGGACTCAGCCCAGTGACAGCCTTGGTTGATTCTGTGGGAGCTCCGGAGCTGGAAAATACACTGAAGGATTGTCTTGAGTTGGGCCAAGAGGCCCAGGTCTTTATACCCCTGCATCTGCCAGTCATTGAGCGAGGGTGCCCGGCGTCTGCTAGACAAGGGCTCTCTCTGCAGTGAGGCGTCACTAAAGGAGATGGCAGCTGAGGCTTTCTACCAACAGCTCTCCCAGCAGCCAGGTGACAAGCCTTTTACCGTAGAGGGATCTGGTGGTTGTCACCTATCCCAGGTTTGGAGTTTCTTTCCTAAAAACACAAGGATACACACGGGTGTGCATGGTGTGTAGAGAGAGAAGAGAAAAAAGAGAGGAAAGAGGACAGATTGGAACCTAACATCGTTTTCTTAATTTTGTTAAATGGAAACCCTTTGGGAATGAAGCCAACTTGATTTACAAAGTGCAACTTGCTTTAGGCAAGACCCTTTTCAGTACGCACCTAAGTAATCTCCCTCAACTTCTCAGGGAGCTAAGTCAACTGAGAATCCTCTTCCTCCTTGTTAAAAAAACCACTAGGGAATAGGATGAGCTGAAGAGAGAGCAGGGAGGTGTCAAAGTAAGAATTTGCTGGAAAAAGTCAAACAGGAGACTTCATGCAAGACTATTGCACTACGGGAAAGACAGTGACCTCATAGGAGAGGGGAGTTTTGCAGGTGTCAAAAATGGGTTTGTAGATATTTCTTATTGGAAGTTTTTTAAGAACTGGGATGGGGACATACAAATGGCTAACAGATACATGAAAAAATGTTCATCATCATTAGCCATCAGGGAAATTCAAATCAAAACCACATTGAGATACCACCTTACACCAGTTAGAATGGCAAAAATTGACAAGGCAAGAAACAACAAATGTTGGAGAGGTTGTGGAGAGAGGGGAACTCTCTTACACTGTTGGTGGGAATGCAAGTTGGTACAGCCACTTTGGAAAATAGTGTGGAGGTGCCTCAAAAAATTAAAAATAGAGCTACCCTATGACCCAACAATTGCACTCCTGGGTATTTACCCCAAAGATACAGATGTAGTGAAAAGAAGGGCCACATGCACCCCAATGTTCATAACAGCAACAATAGCCAAACTGTGGAAAGAGCCAAAATGCCCTTCAACAGGTGAATGGATAAAGAAGATGTGGTCCATATATACGATGGAATATTACTCAGCCATCAGAAAGGATGAATACCCAACTTTTACATCAACATGGATGGGACTGGAGGAGATGATGCTAAGTGAAATAAGTCAAGAGAGAAAGTCAATTATCATATGGTTTCACTTACTTATGGAACATAAAGAATAGCATGGAGGACATTAGGAGAAGGAAGGGAAAAATGAAGGGGGGGATATCGGAGGTGGAGACAAACCATGAGAGACTATGGACTCTGAGAAACAAACTGAGGGTTTTAGAGGAGAGGGGTGGGGGGATGGGTTGGCCCGGTGATGGGTATTAAAGAGGGCACGTACTGCATGGAGTACTGGGTGTTATATGCAAACAATGAATCATGGAACACTACATCAAAAACTAATGATGTACTATATGGTGACTAACATAACATAATAAAATTAAATTAAAAAACAAAATAAAAGAACTGGGATGGGGAAATTGTTGCCACCTCTGTTTGTTAATTGGCTTTACCCAGGGGAAAAGTAAACTTCCTCCTATTTTCATGACTGTGGTTTTACAACTGGAAGGAAGGCACCCTCCGAAGGGAAGCTCGTACACCCCCCCCCCCAACTGAGACTGGAAGAGAGTGAGCTTTCTCCTTGGACTTTGAGGAGAGATGGTTTCTAGGTCCTTGAGAAGGACGTTTCTTGGGTCCCAACACTGGTGAGAGGCTTCTTAGGAGACTTAGCTATGTTTCAAAGGGAGCAGAGAAAGAATTTACAAATACTAATTCTCTAAATTCTCTAAGAAAAAGGAGGTAAGGGGCGAATAATCAGGAGCAAACTTCCTTAAAGTTTAGTAATGCTGAGAGGAATGTTAAAGCCATCTTGGTCAGAGATTTTCAGAAGAGCTCAAGAATCGGAGCATGACTAACTGGTTTGACAAGGAAGACCAATTAAATTGGCTCACAGAAAGAGGCACTCTGGAACATGTCCTTGTTGAACTGTCTGGAGATGGAGAATCCGATGTTAGCTACCTAGAAAGGGTCTATGTAAGTTGAGGTCCAACCAGGAAAACAGAAGGCAGCAATTATGCTAAATAGAATGGATTATAGCACCTTATTTTCCAAAACCTTATAAAGTTATACAAGTAACATATACTCATTGCAGAAATTTCAGAAAGTATGGCATGATAACCACAGCTGACAGTTTAATGTATATGTTTTTAGTTGTCTTATATGCATGAGCAGTCTGAATTTTCTAAGGTATCATCAGTCTAGAAGAAATGCAAGGTTCTATTGATGATAATAACTGAAGTTTCGCCGGCTTTGCCTACTTGAGTATTGGGGGAACTTTAGCACCCCATCCTCCCTACTCCTGCTTAATCTCACCCAGAGATTTCTGGAATCTCCACTGGGAGTGGGGAGTTACAGGTGTCAAACAAGAGTTCACAAACAATTCTCACATATATTTCCTCTTTCGGCCTATAGTTGCTTCTCATCCTGGGGAGGGATTCACCTGGGCTTGTGAGATGGTGCCGCACCTCATAGGCTAACACTGAAATCTGTTTTCCCATGCAGCTCAGCTCTGGTAGGTGAGGTGAAATAGTTCTCCTTCTAGGCCTTTTGCTGATTTAGACCTGTTTGCCCTTAAGTCCATGCCTTGACCTTCCTATGCTGAACTCTTAGCATGTTTTTCCCACAGACTGGGGGATGGGAAGGGAGGGGAGGTCAGGATAATTCTTTATCTTTCTTTCAGCCTCATATAGCTCCTCCATGGCTCTACTTAAAGCTGGACAAGACCACCTTAGCTCCTGTTTGCCTTGGATGACCTAGCCCTTGGGTTCTGGTGTTCTCACCACCCACTTTTATCCTGGGGTGGGGGAGGGGAGTCATGTGGCTTCCTGATTTTCTTAATCTCTGGTTTCCTCATCATCTCCTCTTTTCACCCAGGTGTTCTATTACCAATTCCATGAACTAAATTCTCTCTGTTTAAAACTTCTAGCTATTTCTCTTTTCCTTATTGAACCCTGACTGGTACAGACTTTCTCTGGGTAACCAAAATAAAATGTAATATAACCTTTATTCTTTGGGCTAGCTCTTATTTTCTCAGGGGAATCCCATAGGGGGAAAATTATTTAGTTTCAGAATCCCTCAGCTGAGAATAATAAAGGAGGTAACATTGTGTTAGCTAAACTCATATTTCCCCCTGGCTATGTTTGCAGCAGAGACCAGAAGAAAAATCATGAGGTCATCTGTAAGACCTCAGAGCTTTCCTTCTTTTTGTTGAAAAAGGGAGACAGAAATTTGGTGGCTTATAGTAAGGTCTTTAAGAATTGCTGCTGGCACCATATTGCTTAAAGGAATATAAGAGGAAACACTTCTCTTTACTTATGATATCAAAGCATTCATTGTTTCATGTGTCATGGATATTTAAGGCAACTGGAAGATGCTTAAGTGAGTAGATGGCTTGAATTCTGTGTTTGTGAGTACACCCTTTTTAGTTACTTCCTTCTGATCCATTCTTCAAGGCAATCCTGTACTAACCTTTTCCCCATAATATAATGAATATATTAAATGCAGTTAGAGTTTGATTATTAGAAACCACAAGTAATTACTAATGCAGAAAGGTTCTCATTATGTGTAGTGAACTAAGGAAAAATGGTATCTGAAATTTTATATAAAGTGTTTAGCATAATAGGCTCTTGGTAAACATCAATCTCCTTGCCACTTCAACTAAAAATGCATTTTCCTTATTGTTTGTCTTGCTGAAATCCATATTAACATCATTTGTGTGTGTTCTAAGTACCCATCTCTTTTTTTGCATACCCCCTTAGCCTTTCTGAAGCCATAATCCTGGTGAAGAGTGTGGAAGGTAGCACCAGTGGTTACATTTCTGCCTCTCATTTTCCTAAGTTTACCTAGAGCATGCTGACCTGCTTTCCAGGGCCATGCCCTTCATATTCATCTCTTTGCAGTATGCTTTTCTCTATTTGGTCATCACAAAAACCTTCTACAGCCCTTACATATAAAACAGGCTAATGCAAATTAATTATAATGTGATAGCTAAGGGTCAGCCATAAATGGTATTTTCAATATAAGAGTGTGACTCTTTTAGGAAGGCATTTTAGAATTAATGGACGTTCTATACCTGGATACCTGAACCTTTTAATGCCTAGCCACTCATTGTAAGAGTTAACGTAGTAAATTGATCTAATCACCATCTCTCTGGGGATTTCTCAGGTTACTGGGTACAGGAAGAGACTTTCAGGTGGAATTACTCTTCTTCTTCTTCTTTTTTTTTAAGATTTTATTTATTTATTTATTTGAGACAGAGAGTGAGAGAGAGAGCACAGATGGAGGGAGGGTTGGCAGAGGGAGAGGGAAAAGTAGACTCCATGCTGAGCAGGGAGCCCACTGGGGCTTGTTCCCAGGACCCTGAGATCATGACCTGAGCCAAAGGCAGATGCTTAACTGACTGAGCCACCCAGGTACCCAGAATTACTATTCTTTATTGATAAGTTTCTTAAGGACACATGACACATTTTTCCACTTACTGGGTGTCAGATCCCTTAGAAATGGGTCTTACACTTTTTGTACAGTGGAAGTTTAATGAATGGGTATTGCCTTTATGAGCTTATTGATGTAGGCACTGGAGTTTGCTAAAGGTAAAGACAAGAAATGGAATCTCTGATATGAACCATGCTTGGCTATTACTCTCCTAGACAGGTCATTACACTGGTAGGACCTCAACTCATGTCCTAGCTTCAGAGCTTTTTCTGACTGTAATCTTGGGTGGATCACTTCACCTGTTTGAGTCTATGTGCCTTTATTTATAAAATGGGAATAATAATGTAATCAATATTTCACTAGATGTTTTAAGGATCAAATTCAGTAACTATATATGAGTCATGTAAATTATAGAGTAAAAAACAAATATAACCAGGTAGTATTAATTTGCAGAGAGATAATTGTGAGATAAAAGTTGGAGAAAGAACGTCTTGGCCAATATGTACCTAAATATTTACAAATCCTTCAGATTCACTGCCTTGTATTTCAAGGTAGTCTGTTTTTCCATCTTGTTTTTACCCTGAATTGAATTCATCGTCATTACTACACTTTACAAACAAACATGATGGAGTTCAAAGAAAGGAGAAAGTAAAACACAAAATTCCATCTCTCTTCATGGAAAATGTCAATCTCATGTCCATCTATTCAAAGTCCATAGACATAACTATTTCTCTCTTGAGGCCCAGAGATAAGTACACTTTAAACTAAGATGAAAAATGATTATGAAGAAAAAGTTTTAAAAACCACAAAGGAAAAAATACATACAAATAAAATAATACATCATGAAGAAAATTAAATGAAAAAATCCCATTACCTTGTTACACAAAAGCATCTAATTCTAGCATATTTATTCATTTTTTTCTTTCTATAATTGACAAGCTTTGGCTATCTCGGGGTTCATACACTGGAAAGAATGGTCTAAGTTTTTATAGTAAAGAATGCACATGCAACCTAGGAATCATAAGACTATTGTATATATTGGAGGACTCTTTATGTCTTATTAGACAAATCCAGACAGCTTTTTATAGATGTATTATTTACTTGTTATCAATAATAATTACATATTTATTTTCTGATGTATATCAGGCATTACTTGTGTATATAACACTACAATAACAGATTATATAAAGAAACATTTAATCTGTCAGTTGACTCTTGTCTCTACAACTGGGCCAATTCACTGGACAAATTGTTGAGGAAACAATACATGAACAGAATGAATTTTGGCTGAATTTTTCATCAAACACAGACATAACTAGGCAAGTTCATGAAAATGTTAAAGTACAACCTCATATAAACACTTACCTTTTTTGAATTTTCATTTTATCTGATAAATGAGAGTAATAAGAGACAACTTGCAGATTGATACATTTAGTTCATCAGGTACTGTGATATTAATGGCAGAGGATCATGATTAGACTTGTTAAGAATTAAGTGAGATTCTATTTTGAATCTGTTAGCACTGTGGCACCATTTAGTGGCTGTATGTTATATGTTTATTCTATTTTCTGCCGTGAAACTCACCCAGCTGACTGTTCCTTTCCCCTCAAAATAACCACTAACAAAACAATCATTGGGCATCAATTATGTGGAACCATTTTGGTTTGCTAATTAAAAGGGCCAGGCCTCTAACAATATAGATAAACCGTGTTATGGGTAAATACACAGCTAGCGTTCTGACTTTGAATGCTGGACAAGGACCTACGAATGTCACCGCTACCCCAGCTAGGGAACACATGCAAAAAAGAATATTCTAGGAAAATTTTCTTTATTGTTTCAGTCCAAAATCTTCATCTAATCCAATCTGAGCTTGACTATGGCAAAACTCAAAAGCCTCTATTTAGGACTAGAAATTTTGTGTTCCTTTTTTGGAATATTCTTGGTATTTAATTTAATTTAATTTAATTTTTTAATTTTTAATTTTTTAATTTTTTTTAATTTTTATTTACTTTTGAGAGAGAGAGAATGACAGAAAGCATGAGAGAGGGGAGGGTCAGAGGGAGAAGCAGACTCCCCACTGAGCAGGGAGCCCGATGCGGGACTCAATCCTGGGACTTCGGGATCATGACCTGAGCCGAAGGCAGTCGCTTAACCAACTGAGCCACCCAGGCACCCCTAATTTTATTTTATTTTAAATTTTGGCCTCTGGAGAGCAGGAGGTGAGTAGGCACCTCTGCCACTGGTAGCCTCCCTCCAACTACCTTCACAGGAAAGGGGAAAATGTGAAGAAATCAAATAGTTCCCAGAAAGGAGGGTTGTGGTTACATGTTGCACTATTTAGAATCTCTTTATTTCTCCCATGCTTACAAAACAAACAACAACAACAACAGATTTCAACATGTTCTTTTTTAAGATGACCCCATTTTGTGATCTTGAACCTACATTTTATCCTTATCAGCATTCCCTCTTCTTGGGGCGAAGTATGTCCATGCTAGGGAAGAGGGGAAGAATAGAGGTTTTAATGCCTAATGGAGGATAGGGACTTTTTATTTGGAAAATGGAGCCCCAAGTATGTAAAAATATGATTGAAATGAACAAAAGTGAACTGAAATTTCATTTGTTTTGACATAGTTTATGCAGAGTTTGTGGTTACCAATGTCCTAGGGAATGAGTGGAAAAGTACACAAATGATTATGCCTACAAAACTGAGAGTCCAATCTGTGGGCAGGTGAGTAAATGAAATTCTCTGTGCCTGGAAGCATGTGTACACATTGTGTATGGCAGGAGGGAAGGGGGCTGGTGGGAAGGGGCTCATTTGCAGGCCAAACTGCGTGGGCAGAAACATTTTGAGGAAACTCCCATAACATTCACCAGCTGCAGAACATTCTGTGTGTTCATGAAGGGCCAAATTTACACTCTGTTAAAATAAACTTAACAGAATCAACATGAGATAGTTTTCAAATGAAGCCCCCTCTCATATCAACAATCCATAAATCTAAACCAGTGTAAGTGCAAAGAAAGGGGGAAAATGTTTTAGTTGGTAACAACCAGATAAATCAGGCCTGGAAATTGTAGTAGCCAGTGCATTAAACAAGGAAGATTTACAAGAGATCAGAAAATGCATTTAGTTTTGTTCCCCACTCTTCTTTTAAATTTTATTCAGTGGGAAAGATCCTTCCCTTGCTCTTGTATAGGAACATAGGCAAAACTTAGGAAAAAAAACTCCAGGAGTTTTCCAGTAACTCTTAGATAATAGAAGTCAAATGGTCACTATAAATTGCAGTTGTCATCTCATGTTAGCAACTGAAAATGGTCTTTTCCAAATAATAATCACAGCACAGAACTTGTTGTTAGATGATCTAGCTTCCTCCTAGTGATTTCTCCTTCCCAGTTAGTTAGCCTGGTCCCTCTTTCCTCTTGTTAACCACCTGAGTTTAGGATGGTGGTCATTGGGGTTTATGGCTCTTGGTGGAAGGCTTTGGATGAGACCTAGCTTTTTAGAGAATTATCTTGAGAATTAAGAGGTAAATACTAAATGGGAGGATGGGAAAGGTAGGCACTAGAAGGAAACAGAGGTTCCAAGATCAAGATCCTTTTTATTACTACTACAACCCTATGTTCTTTCATGGTATTCCATAAATGATCTCTGGGTATCAGAAACATTTGACCTATGGACAGATGGATGTACAGTTATTTGTCAGATGCACCCCTAAAATCAGCTGATAACCTCACCTTCTCAGGTTTAATTCCTTCTGTTCTCCAACTGTAATTACACATACTAAGCTCTCCCAGGATCACACTAATGCCCCCTCAAAAAAGCATAGGGTTAGGAGATTCCACACTTCCTTTTATTAAGAGGTGAGTGTAAGATTCAGACCGACTCTCTCCCTAAATAATAATAAATCCTCCTTATAAATACTTTCTTTGTATATCTTCCTTAGGGGTCAGTTACCTAGCTGGTCCTCACTCAAGGCAAGTATCACCCATTGATTGCCCTCATGCCTTGCCTCAGCTGAGTTACATTATCTAAGTGCTAATTTAATGTTGCCCAGTCCCTAGATGTGCTCTGGCTGTGCTAAACCTCTTTAGTGTGGGTGGGGGGCAAGTTGGATTTAATTCAGTCTGCCTCATCCCTCTAAAATACAGCAAAGCAAAACTGTCTCAGACTCAATAATTCCTTATAGTCTATATCCAATTGAAATGACTTATGTTTCCTTTTCTCAATGGCAGAGTAAACTAATGACCCTCCTTTCCCAAGACAAATGCTGTCACTAATGAGGTCAGGTGGGCCTCAGATTTGTTTCTAGACACCAAAAAGCCTAACTTCATTGGTTTTTCTAGTTTTCCTCACAGAGAAATATGCTTAGTACTCATTATAACAGAGGCAGCACTGGAGGTCCCAGAAATCACTCAGAGAATTTACCTCCCTGCCAGCCCTCAATTTACCTTTGCAAGGAATTTTTAACAATTGTATAACTGTTAAGGGAGTGCTTCTTTTTAATTGTTATGTTAATCACCATATATTACATCATTGGTTTTTGATGTAGTGTTCCATGATTCATTGTTTGTGCATAACACCCAGTGCTCCATGCAGAATGTGCCCTCTTTAATACCCATCACCAGGCTAACCCATCCCCCTACCCTCTTCCCCCCCTAGAACCCTCAGTTTGTTTTTCAGAGTCTATCGTCTCTCATGGTTCGTCTCCCCGTCCGACTTACTCCCCTTCATTCTTCCCCTCCTGCAATCTTCTTCTTTTTCTTTTTTCTTAACATATGTTGCATTATTTGTTTCAGAAGTACAGATCTGTGATTCAACAGTCTTGCACAATTCACAGCGCTCACCATAGCACATACCCTACCCAATGTCTATCACCCAGCCACCCCATCCCTCCCACCCCCACCACTCCAGCAACACTCAGGTTGTTTCCTGAGATTAAGAATTCCTCATATCAGTGAGGTCATATGATACATGTCTTTCTCTGATTGACTTACTTCACTCAGCATAACACCCTCCAGTTCCATCCACGTCGTTGCAAATGACAAGATCTCATTCCTTTTGATGGCTGCAAATACTCCATTGTGTATATATACCACTTCTTCTTTATCCATTCATCTGTCGATGGACATCTTGGCTCTTTCCACAGTTTGGCTATTGTGCACATTGCTGCTATAAACATTGGGGTGAACATACCCCTTCGGATCCCTACATTTGTATCTTTGGGGTAAATACCCAGTAGTGCAATTGCTGGATCGTATGGTAGTTCTATTTTCAACTGTTTGAGGAACCTCCATACTGTTTTCCAGAGTGGTTGCACCAGCTTGCATTCCCACCAACGGTGTAGGAGGGTTCCCCTTTCTCCACATCCCCGCCAACATCTGTCGTTTCCTGTCTTGTTAATTTTAGCCATTCTGACGGGTGTGAGGTGGTATCTGATTGAGGTTTGGATTTGGATTTCCCTGATGTTGAGCGATGTTGAGCACTTTTTCATGTGTCTGTTGGCCATTTGGATGTCTTCTTTGGAAAAATGTCTGTTCATGTCCTCTGCCCATTTCTTGATTGGATTATTTGTTCTTTGGGTGTTGAGTTGGATAAGTTCTTTATAGATTTTGGATACTAGCCCTTTATCTGATAGGTCATTTGCAAATATTTTCTCCCATTCTGTCGGTTGTCTATTGGTTTTGTGGATTGTTTCTTTTGCTGTGCAAAAGCTTTTTATCTTGATGAAATCCCAATAGTTCCTTTTTGCCCTTGCTTCCCTTGCCTTTGGCGATATTTCTAGGAAGAAGTTGCTGTGACTGAGGTCAAAGAGGTTGCTACCTGTGTTCTTCTTTAGGATTTTGATGGACTCCTGTCTCACGTTTAGGTCTTTCAACCATTTGGAGTCTATTTTTGTGTGTGGTGTAAGAAAATGGTCCCGTTTCATTCTTCTTCATGTGGCTGTCCAATTTTCCCAACACCATTTGTTGAAGAGACTGTCTTTTTGCCATTGGACATTCTTTCCTGCTTTGTCAAAGATGAGTTGACCATAGAGTTGAGGGTCCATTTCTGGGCTCTCTATTCTGTTCCATTGATCTATGTGTCTGTTTTTGTGCCAGTACCATACTGTCTTGATGATGACAGCTTTGTAATAGAGCTGGAAGTCTAGAATTGTGATGCCGCCAGCTTTGCTTTTCTTTGTCAATATTCCTCTGGCTATTCGGGGTCTCTTCTGGTTCCATACAAATTTTAGGATTATTGGTTCCATTTCTTTGAAAAAAGTGGATGGTATTTTGATGGGGATTGCATTGAATGTGTAGATTGCTCTAGGTAGCATTGACATCTTCACAATGTTTGTTCTTCCAATCCATGAGCATGGGACGTTTTTCCATTTCTTTGTGTCTTCCTCAATTTCTTTCATGAGTATTTTATAGTTTTCTGAGTACAGATCCTTTGCCTCTTTGGTTAAATTTATTCCTAGGTATCTTATGGTTTTGGGTGCAATTGTAAATGGGATCGACTCCTTAATTTGTCTCTCTTCTGTCTTGTTGTTGGTGTATAGGAATGCCACTGATTTCTGTGCATTGATTTTATATCCTGCTACTTGACTGAATTCCTGTACGAGTTCTAGCAGTTTTGGGGTGGAGTCTTTTGGGTTTTCCACATACAGTATCATATCATCTGCAAAGAGTGAGAGTTTGACTTCCTCTTTGCCGATTTGGATGCCTTTGATTTCTTTTTGTTGTCTGACTGCTGTGGCTAGGACTTCTAATACTATGTTGAATAGCAGTGGTGCGAGTGGACATCCCTGCTGCGTTCCTGACCTTAGGGGAAAAGCTCTCAGCTTTTCCCCATTGAGAATGATATCCGCTGTAGGTTTTTCAGAGATGGCTTTTATGATATTGAGGTATGTACCCTCTATCCCTATACTCTGAAGAGTTTTGATCAAGAAAGGATGCTGTCCTTTGTCAAATGCTTTTTCTGCATCTATTGAGAGGATCATATGATTCTTGTTCTTTCTTTTGTTAATGTATTGTATCACGTTGATTGATTTGCGGATGTTGAACCAACCTTGCAGCCCAGGGATAAATCCCACTTGATCATGGGGAATAATCCTTTTAATGTACTGTTGGATCCTACTGGCTAGTAATTTGGTGAGAATTTTTGCATCCCTGTTCATCAAGGATATTGGTCTATAATTCTCCTTTTTGATGGGGTCTTTGTCTGGTTTTGGGATCAAGGTAATGCTGGCCTCATAAAATGAGTTTGGAAGTTTTCCTTCCATTTCTATTTTTTGGAACAGTTTCAGGAGAATAGGTATTAATTCTTCTTTAGATGTCTGATAGAATTCCCCTGGGAAGCCATCTGGCCCTGGGCTTTTGTTTGTTGGGAGATTTTTGATGACTGCTTCAATTTCCTTAGTGGTTATAGGTCTGTTCAGGTTTTCTATTTCTTCCTGGTTCAATTTTGGTAGTTGGTACATCTCTAGGAATGCACCCATTTCTTCCAGGTTCTCTAATTTGCTGGCATAGAGTTGCTCATAATATGTTCTTATAATTGTTTGTATTTCGTTGGTGTTGGTTGTGATCTCTCCTCTTTCATTCATAATTTTGTGGATTTGGGTCATTTCTCTTTTCTTTTTGATAAGTCTGGCCAGGGGTTTATCAATCTTGTTGATTCTTTCAAAGAACCAGCTCCTAGTTTCGTCGATCTGTTCTACTGTTCTTTTGTCTTCTATTTCATTGATTTCTGCTCTGATCTTTATTATTCCTCTTCTCCTGCTGGGTTTAGGCTTTATTTGCTGTTCTTTCTTCAGCTCCTTTAGGTGTAGGGGTAGGTTGTGTATTTGAGACCTTTCTTGTTTCTTGAGAAAGGCTTCTATTGCTATATACTTTCCTCTCAGGACTGCCTTTGCTGTATCCCAAAGATTTTGAACAGTTGTGTTTTCCTTTTCATGGGTTTCCATGAATTTTTTTAATTCTTCTTTAATTTCCTGGTTGACCAATTCATTCTTTAGCAGGATGCTCTTTAGCCTCCATGTATTTGAGTTCTTTCCGACTTTCCTCTCGTGATTGAGTTCTAGTTTCAAAGCATTGTGGTCTGAAAATATGCAGGGAATGATCCCAATCTTTTGGTACCGGTTGAGAGCTGATTTGTGACCTAGGATGTGATCAATTCTGGAGAATGTTCCATGGGCACTAGAGAAGAATGTGTATTCCGTTGCTTTGGGATGGAATGTTCTGAATATGTCTGTGAAGTCCAATTGGTCCAGGGTGACATTTAAAGTCTTTATTTCCTTGTTGACCTTTTGCTTAGATGATCTGTCCATTTCAGTCAGGGGGGTGTTAAAGTCCCCCACTATTACTGTATTGTTGTCAATGTGTTTCTTTGCTTTTGTTATTAATTGCCTTATATAATTGGCTGCTCCCATGTTCGGGGCATAGTTATTTACAATTGTTAGATCTTCTTGTGGGATAGACCCTTTAAGTAGGATATAGTTTCCTTCCTCATCTCTTATTACAGTCTTTGGTTTAAAATCTAGTTCGTCTGATATAAGGATTGCCACCTCAGCTTTCTTTTGGTGTCCATTAGCATGGTATGTGGTTTTCCACCCCCTCACTTTCAATCTGGGGGTGTCTTTGGGTCTAAAATGAGTCTCTTGCAGACAGCATATTGATGGGTCTTGTTTTTTAGTCCAATCTGATAGCCTGTGTCTTTTGATTGGGGCATTTAGCCCATTTACATTCAGGGTAACTATTGAAAGGTATGAATTTAGTGCCATTGTATTGCCTGTAAGGTGACTGTGACTGTATATTGTCTGTGTTCCTTTCTGATCTATGCTGCTTTTAGGCTCTCTCTTTGCTTAGAGGACCCCTTTCAGTATTTCTTGGAGGGCTGGTGTCGTGTTTGCAAATTCCTTTAGTTTTTGTTTGTCCTGGAAGCTTTTTATCTCTCCTTGTATTTTCCATGACAGCCTAGCTGGATATAGTATTTTTGGCTGCATATTTTTCTCGTTTAGTGCTCTGAAGATATCTTGCCAGTCCTTTCTCTCCTGCCAGGTCTCTGTGGATAGGTCTGTTGCCAATCTAATATTTCTACCATTGTAGGTTACATATCTCTTCTCCCGAGCTGCTTTCAGGATTTTCTCTTTGTCTCTGAGACTCGTAAGTTTTACTATTAGATGTCGGGGTGTTGTCCTATTATTATTGATTTTGAAAGGGGTTCTCTGTGCCTCCTGGATTTTGATGCCTGTTTCCTTCCTCACATTAGGGAAGTTCTCTGCTATTATTTGCTCCAGTATACCTTCTGCCCCACTCTGTGTTTCTTCTTCTTCTCGGATCCCAATTATTCTAATGTTCTTTTGTCTTATCGTATCGCTTATCTCTCGAATTCTGCCCTCGTGATCCTGTAGTTGTTTTTTATCTCTCTTTTTTTCATCCTCTTTATTTTCCATCATTTGTCTTCTATATCGCTGATTCTCTCTTCTGCCTCATTTATCCTAGCAGTTAGTGCCCCCATTTTTTATTGCACCTCATTAATAGCCTTTTTGATTTCAACTTGGTTAGATTCTAGTTCTTTTATTTCTCCAGGAAGGGTTTCTCTAATAACTTCCATGCTTTTTTCAAGCCCAGCTAGTATCTTTAAAATCATGGTTCTGAACTCTAGGTCCGACATTGTACTAATGTCAGTATTGAGTAGGTCCCTGCCTGACGGTACTACCTCTTGTTCTTTTTGCTGAGGTGATTTTTTTCGTCTTGTCATTTTGTCCAGAGGAGAATAGATGAATGACAGAACAAAATGCTAACAGGTTAACAATGTCCCCAGCAAATATACTGTATACAAATCAGAAAAGACCTGAAACCAGGGGAAAAGTAAGGGAAAGAAAGAAAAAAGAAAGAGAAAAAAAAGATAAAAACAAAAACAGAACAATACAAAAAAAGCAGAATATGATCAAACATGATCAGGCTAGTGCATAGATCAGTGCCACACACTAGATTTTGGGCGTATTTTGGTCTGTTAGAAAAAAGTGCCTCCTAAAATTTTAAAGGAAGAAAGACATATAT
>NW_027397063.1:131752624-131896910 GCF_003265705.2 Callorhinus ursinus | reverse complement strand
AGGAGCAGTGGCCCGACTGGGCCGTGGATCACAGTTTATGGCAACCCCGAGCTGAGAGCCCACGCCTGGCTCCGTCTCTGCAGCCGGCTTCCCCGCTCCGATACCTGGTTGCTCTGCTGCACTCAGGCACCTCCAGTCTTTCTGTGACCCCAAGGGTCCTGAGACCACATGGTCCCGGGAGGATTCCACCTCCCCGCTTAGCCACTGGAGCGACGTCCCTCAGCGGAGCCGACTTCTAAAAGTTACGATTTTGTGCTCTGTGGCTCTATCACTTGCCAGAAGCGGCCCACGGAGGCCCCCTCCCCTGCCGTCTATGCTCCCAAATATCGCCTTGGATTCACTTCTCCGCACGTCCTACCTTCCAGTATGTGGTCGCTTCTCTGTTCAGAAAGTTGTTGCTACTCTCCTCTTTGATCTCCTGTTGAGTTCGTAGGTGTTCAGAATGGTTTGATCCCTATTCAGCTGAATTCCTGAGACCAGACGAAATCCAGGTCTCCTCCTCCTCTGCCATCTTGCTCCGCCCCTCAGGAGTGCTTTGTTGACAGATTTTCTGGAAAATTTCTCCTGAGGTCCTCTAGAGACATTTCCTAATATTTATTAATGCCTTGCCAAGTTAGAGTGTTTGAATTTCCTCTAACTATATTAGTACCAGATTTTTCACATTACCATCTGTAATGTTGCTAAAGGAAGGGAAGGGACCAAAAGGAAATGGGGCGTTGATGTCATGTGATTGGGCACCTGCCACTCTGTTGAAATATTCTCAGATGTGTACATTCATTGTACACCTGCATTTTATGATAGATCATGGAACTGCAACTCATAGCATCTATGTGGGTCCATATGGTCTATGCTTCTTATCTATTTTATATTATTTCAGCACTCTCTCATGCAATTACTCTCTATTTAAGCTTTTAGTTTCCTCCTTTTAGAAAGGTCGCATGCAACAGAGGAAACATTTGCTTAAAATAAACCATCTTTGACTGCTTCCTCTTCTGGCAATGTCAAGTGACAATACCTCTGAGCTTCGATTTCTTCATCTGTGAAATGGGAATAATTTTAACTGCCCCACATAATTGGGAGTGTTAAATCACAAAAATATGTTAAGTCCCTGGCTGGGAGGGTTCTCAGTAAATATTTACTCAACATATGGTAGATAAAATTGTGACCCATTCTGGAAAGCATCTGTGAGGTTAGGGAGTGTGGGTCCAGTGGCCTGTTCATCACTACTGTCTCCGGGCTTGTAGAGATGCTCATAGAAGTGGCATGGCTTGTCAAGGTCATGCAGTGAAATCTGGATAGATGAAAACTCTAACCCACTTCTTGCCCATGTTCACTGCGTTCACTGTTCCTTCTCTCACAACTTGATATCCTTTGCTAAACATCGTGGTTCTAAAACTAAGTACTTTTCACCTCATCCTACTAATTAATAGGTGATCCTGTGGGAGATGTTCCAAATAATTTAATGCCCTTAAAACCTATTGTGAAATAAATTTTGTGTATAAATTGCTGAAGGGAAAAAATCCTATCATTTCAAAGTTCTATAATTGCCACTAATGCAAATAGTATTCACATGTACATATACTCATTTTCAAAGCTAATCAGTTAGATGAGATTTTAGAGAAGCTAACCTATTTTTCTCCTTAATAAGGCACAAAAACTTCAAATTAGAAATGATGTCATTCTTTTTACTATGAGAGCCTGATAGTCCCAAATGATTATTAGAGAAATATGTTTCTCAGAGGAGTCATGCTGGAGATCTGAGCATTCTACTGACATGAAATAATTATCTTTCACCCTTTGGGAGCCCTCACATGCAGAGTTTAAAAGAGGAATGAAATGCCTGTAAGATGATTAGTACAATGGTAATGCTGTTTTTAATACTTCTCAAGCCAAGAAACTTGTAATAGACATCATTGAAAAGAGGAAAAATGATATGAAGTTAAAACAAAAATGTCAAAATGGAATATTGCTTTGAGAATTTTTTTTTAAATATTCTACTTGGCTTTTTTCTTGGGTTATGGTAAACATATTCTGTTATCATGTAGTAAGAGTAACATTTGTGTATCACTTGACTCATGTGGCCAGAAATGTTTTCCATACATGACTTCAGTTTTTTTTTTTTTTTTTGTGCTTAACTAGTTTAAGCAAAGCTGAATAAGTTTAATTACACTCCTTTTAAAGATAACACAGGTGAAGCTTAAGGTGATGAAGTAACTTTGGAATTCATCAAATAAGTGAATAGAAAGGGCTTGGGAAAAAGAGAAGTCACATGTTCCTTAGAGACTGGGGAGAAATGGTTTCTAGATGGTTACCCATGTGATTTGGATCTGGAAGCCGATGATATTTGCATCCGACATAATCTGTGACGCTGAAGGCAAAACCATCTTTGGAGAAAGAATGGAACAATATAAGTTGGGACATGAGGAGAATAGTAAGTGGTGGCAGAGGGCAGAGTCACCAAGACCTAATTCAGAGCATCCAAGCTAAGGACAGGGCTGCAGGCTCAGACGGGAATAAAACCATCTCTGGACAGTTACCTCTGAAGGTCAATTATTGCTTCAAAATAGCATTCTCGGTTCCTCCTTCTCTTCCCTAAAATCTGAGAACTAGAATATCGGTGTGGTTAATGTTATACTTTTCAATATAATATTTTGGACCCTAAGAGTTACAACTGAGCACAAAAAACACAGCAGGATTGAAAGAAGTAACTACCTCCTCACCAAACGGAGTATAAACTCTTGAGGACCTCATGAGCAACATCTGTGGTGTCATCCTTGGTTCAGCAGCTGTGACAGCGCTGCATGTTGTCATCTATTTCCCACCCTGCAAAGAATCCACTGAGTGTCTCAGTCTTGGATACTCCAAATGGTCTGTCCTTGCATTCCAAGCCTGGACCCCCATTTCTCTATGCCTTAATTCAACTGGTTCAAAGGTCATAGAGGGAGGAAATTCAAGATTTGTAGAATTGGGGATGAGACAAGGTGAAGAGATAAGATGAAGTGGGATGAGAGGAATTATTCAGGGAGGTACAGAGTCAGAACATTGCACCTCAAAGTCCCTAAGGGGTAGCATGTACCCCCTACACATATGATTCATGGATTCCAATGGGCCAAATAGTAGTTTAAGACGGACACTTCCTTCCACTTACAATGCTTCTCAAGGCAGGATTTTGTTGTGAAAGTTACGTGGGCTTTGGAACTAGATAGTTGTGACTCTCACCTACAAGATCCACAAAGGATTGCTGTACCAGCTAATACTGACAGAAAATTCAACTTTAGGTTATTTATACAGTGAAGGAGATGAATTGAGTATTTTAGATGGAAGTCCAGGGCCTGGTTGTGTTTCATGGTTGGTTTGATTCAATAGCTCAACAATGGTATCAGGACCCAATTTCCATCCCATCTCTCAACCAAAGACACTAGATAACTGACTACCATTCCCACACTGCATGCTACCTTAGCCCTGTCCAGATTGTTGACTTCAGCCAATCAGCACATTGCATTGCTCTGGACACCATCATTGTTTCAGAAAAGAATATAAGTTCTGTGCTTGTTAACTAAGGTAAGTTTTAGATTTAGATTCTGGGACTGGAACCACCTCTCCTGAATGAACCACTTAGTTGTGACTACCTCTGTGAAGGCACCTTAGAAAGGGTCATTGAGAATGGCAAACTTTGCAAGGCTTGGTAGACAGGTTAAATGGTAGTCTGCAAGCTTTGCGTTTTTCATCTGTACATTATGGAAAATGTCAGGGCTGACAGGAATGTTGCATTTCGTAAACATCCGAAAATCTCCTAGTGTAGCACTTGGCATGCAGTATGTTGGCTTCTTTTTCTTTCCCTCTTGTAAAGCAATAATATTCTGAATAATGAAACACAGATACAGAATTGGGTAAACTAGTTTGCAAAGTACTTTCCGGCTCTCATATTTGATACTTCCATGATAATCTGTGTCACTTTGTTTGCCTTTTATTACCTTAAAATTTCCAAGGACTTTAGGGCAACATTCAACCACTGATAGACCTTTGTTTTTTTCTTCCTCCCCTTGTTCTTTTACTTTACCCATTTTTATTATAAAATATAACAGGGACACGTGGGTGGCTCAATTGGTTAAGCGTCTGCCTTCAGCTCAGGTCATGATCCCAGAGTCCTGGGATCCAGCCTCCCTGCTCAGCTGGGGGGTGGGGGGGAGGTGCTCTTTGCCCCCTCCCTCTGCCCCTCCCCCCGCTGATGCTCACTCTCTCTATTTCTCTCTTTCACGCACTTGTTCTCCCTCTCTCTCTCCAATAAATAAATAAAATCTTTTAAAAAATATAACATCCATTACACAATCCTTGCTCCATTTTTAAGTGTTAAGCCTTAACATGATCTGTGGGAGTAGTAGAAACAATTTCTCTTAAAGTTAAATTTTGTACTTGTGAGTAAAGTGGAGTTCAATGCAATGTTTGCACCCGTTTACTTTGTTGGTTATGAGAGCCATTTGTCATTTGTCATGAAGCTGGATACAACTGTGAGAAATGGAAAAAAGAGGCAATGAAGCCAAGCAACATTCTATGAGAACTTTGGAGAAATTCTTAACCTCCTAGTTCCTCCATTTTCTGACCGGCAAAATTGAGAGAAAGAAAGAAGGAAAGGAAGGAAGGAAGGAAGGAAGGAAGGGAGAAAGGAGGGAAGAAAGGAAGGGAGGAAGGAAGGAAAACATGAATTATGAGGATTAAATAAGGAACATGAAGGCTGAAGCAATTTCTGCCAAGATGATATGATAAATAAATGATCCTTATAATCATAATCTCTAAAATTAACAAATTTGCTTTTAAAGTTGCTTTTAAGTATGTTTAATAAAATGAATTGATGCTGTTAGAAGTCAGAATATAGGTTACCCTTAGAAAAACAGTGACTGTTTATCAGTCAGGTTCTCCAGAGAAACAGATCCAGTAGAAAATGTATATGCATAATGTATATAGTATAGGTGTGTTTACACACACACACACACACAAAGAGATTTAATTGAGGAATTGGCTTACACAGTTGTGCGAGCTGGTAAGGCTAACATCTGTTGGACAGGCTAGCAGGCTAGAAATTCCTGGGCAGGATCCTATGCTACAGTCTTGAGGCAGATAAAATCTCAGTTTTAAAGGACTTTAGAAGATTGCATGGGGCCTACCCACATCATTGAGAATAATTTCCTTTATGTAAAGTCAAGTGATTGTAGATGTTAACTAGTTCTATGAAGCACCCTTACAGCACCTAAACCAGGACTTGATTGAATAGCTTAGCCACATGAACACATAAAACCATCACAGACTGGAAAGAAACATGAAGGGAACTTCTAGAGCAGTACACTGTTTCTTGATTTGGTGCTTCAATTTGGGAAATTCTTCCTGCAGTACATTTATGATATGCGTATTTCTCTCTCTCTCTCTCTACACACACACACACACACACACACACACACACACACACAATACTTTAATAAAAGCTTTTAAATTTTATTTATTTCTATTTTCTCTACAACCCAAATCAGAGAGAGCAAGGGATTTCTTCTCATGCAGATTTATCTGGTGGCTGCTTTTGGGACCGAATAAAGAAGAATTCTGTGATTGCATCCAATCTTGGTGGGTGTGATTATTGTGATCAGTTGGTGATAGCTACAATAAACAGGGACAACATGTCACTCCTGTGTTGACCATCTTACTGGTTATTACAGTTTTAAAGTATATGGACTCTATGAAGTCCTAAAATACTTAATACTATGAATTTGTTATGTATTAAAATAATGCTATTGCTAAAATGGTCTTTGTATAAGTGGTTAATTTAACAACATTTATTCAGTTATAAGAGCCCTTAATATGACTTTCTTGTCTACATTCATTTATCTTCCCATCTGCTTTTTCTCTTGTTCTTTTCTTTAGTTACAAATAATGAATAAAGTACATATGACAAGATATAGTTGGAAAACAGCACCGTGTAAACACTACTTGGACTGGCAGTTAGGAGACTTGAAATCTAGCATATATTCTGATGAAAGTTGCATGGTTTTCTGCATCCTGATTTCCTCTCAGTCTTACTTGATGAACCACTCATTAGGGCCTAGACTCTTAACATTTCTCATTGACAAAGGAAATAAAAAATATGAGATCACTGTTCTCCATTCACCCTTCATAGTTGGCCCGATATTGCCAAAGATCAGGTTGAAATCGAAAGAAATTTCCAGGTACCTCTCTCCCATCTGACTCTTTACACCTGACACAGGCTACATTTTTGTTAACCAGGTTCCCTCATGGTTTAAATTATAATGGCTGCTGGCAATGATTATACTGAAGAAGGTGGCATGGAAGGGACCTGCTTTCTGGTCATGCCAGGTTGTTAATACTTACAGTGTACAAATGTCATGGTCATCTGTGAGTGATTCTTTTCTCTGTATGGACTCTAAACAGAAAAGCCTTTTTTTTTTTTTTTTTTTTAAATGCCAGATAACCCTTTCATAAACAAATGATCAGGCCATGTTTCTCTCTGGCATTGGGTGGAAGGGTTAGGACTAGGGTGAGCGAGTGAGGCACTTGCCTCATGTACAGAATTTTAGGGGGCTCCAAAAACTTAATAGTCAAGATCAATATTACATTAAAATAGTATTGATCTTGTTTAATGAGTTGTTTTTGGCTTCCCTTAACTACTGTCCCAAAGCAAGTTGAGTAGAACACAACTGATGTCTTTAGGGCCCTTTCTTTTCCTTTCTGTTTCCTAAACCCATGTGGTTTGGAGTTTACACTTTCTCTTGAATATGTAGTTTCTCTTCCTTAGGTATTTCCATTTTAAATGTATCCAAGCTTAGAAATACCCAGGGGAAAACAGCAGGCAAGGTTTTAAGGTGAACAGTGGTAATTCAATAGATAAAATGAGCCAAATGGGCAAAAGAAAATACAAAGGGAACATGGAGGCAAAACCTATATAGAAATATTTTCCGATTAAGTGGTGAGTGTTCAATTCTTATTATGAAATTTAAGATTTATAAATTTCAGAAAATTGTGAAGAGTAGGAATATTACCTTCCAACCATCTTTACTGCCAACAAATATGTTGATGAGTATCTTCGCATTCTCTCTCTCTCCCCACCTCTGTACATCTAATATCTATCATCTATCTATCTATCTATCATCTACCATCTATCACTTATCATCTATCATCTATGTGTGCAAATACATATAGTCAAAAATTATATCTATATTTATATACCATTTTGTATACTTCCTTTTCCACTTAAAATTTTATAAGCATTGTCCTATGTCAACTCAAATGTACATTTATAAATATTTGTGTTACAAGGCACTCAATTTATATACTAAACTTCAGTTAAATATTTACCTCTTGCTATACATTTAACTCTATTCATTCTTTTTTTGCTATTGTAAATATTTATAAACATGTCTTTAATCATTGTCTAAGGAGACATTCTTCAAAGTTAAACCATAAAGTCAAATGCTATAGGCTCTTAGGTAGCTAACGAGGCAGACTGCCAAATTGTTTCCTAAAAAGTCTTCTTATAGAATTATTGACAACATTTCCTCTTTTTTCATTATTTTTAATGCTTAGAAAGTCCTTTCCAAATCTGAGATACATTATTCAGATATGTTTCCTTTTTTGAATTTGTTTTTCATTGTTTGACTTTTGACATTTAACAGTGTAATGCATTGGGGTTTAATTTTAAAGTAAAGAGTGAGTGTTGCAGTTGCACTTTGGGATCTAATTTAATGTAGAGAAAGCAGAGGTCTTGGTCTGTGTGGTAAAATGTATAATTCTGGATTATGGGTTTTTCTTTTTTTCTCATGGATATGATTCTCCTTGCTCTGTTTAGCAAAGTTTATTTGGTATTAAATTAGACTAATATAAATCATATCACTCATGCTTGCCTTTGGCTTGTTTTCATTTAATGCATCTGTGCTCATCTTTTAGTTTTACCTTTCAGAATCACTTTATTTTTAGCTCTGCCTTCTATAAATAGCAGGTAGTTAAGTTTCTTTAACAGAATATTTAACCTATTTACATTTATCTTAAGTAATACTTATTTTTCTTGCTGTCTTATGTTTACATTTGATTTTTATTTTGTTTAATGCTTTATGGGTTTTGTTTTATTTCTCAAATGATTTTATTTTTTTAGTTTTTAAAATTTTATAAATGGTTTTATTTAAATTTTCAAAATGTATTACTGAATCTATATGTATTTGTTTATTGTCATCAAGAATAAATGAGTTTGGAGATGCCTGGGTGGCTCAGTGGATTAAGAGTCTGTCTTGGGCTCAGGTCATGATCACAGGGTCCCGGGATCAAGTTCTGTATTGGGCTCCCTGCTCAGCGGGGAGCCTGCTTCTTCCTCTGCCTGCAGCTCCTCCTGCTTGTGCTCTCTCTCTCTCTCTCTGACAAATAAATAAATAAATTAAATCTTTTTAAAAAAAGAATAAATGAGTTTTAAGAATTTTTCTTTCAGCTAATATGAAATAATAGTTACTCTCTATTGTAACAATAAAAGAAAAAAAGAACTGAACAAAATATATAAAAAAATAGTTTCCAAAACAGCGGGTATATGATAACAAAGGACAGTGATCCCAGAAGGATATATGGGAATCAGACAGTATTAGCCCTCTGATTGACCCAGCATCGTGCCTTGAGAGTTTCTAGGCTGTGGGGCAAAGAGGGAAAGCCTAGGCAGAGTCCAGTAGACTTCACTTGTTGAGCAGACAGAGTTGGGAATCTGGGGAGACGAGGCAACGAGAATTCAAAGGACAAACTACAGGGTAGGAGAGAGTTGCATGGAGTGAGATCTGTAAAGAGACCCCTCAAGTATTCTGTAGACCACTGATTAGTGCATGTGAGGAAAACTTCTAGAGGCTATGGAAATATCCACTCTAAAGGGCAAAAGAAAGCAATACATTATTATTAACTATAGTTACCATGCTGTACATTAGATTTCCAGAACTTATTCATCTTATAACTGAAAGTTTGTCCTTTGACCAACATCTCCCCATTTCTGCAACCCCTGTTCCCTGGTAACCACCATTCTACTCAGTTCCCATGAGTTCAACATTTTTAGATTTCGCATACAAGTGAGATCATGCATTATTTGTCTTTCTGTGTTTGGTTTATTTCACTTAGCATAATGCCTTCTAGGTTCATTCATATTATCACAAAGATAGGATTTCCTCCTTTTTTAAGGCTCAATAATATCCATTGTATATATACATACCAAATTTTTTAAAAGATTTTTATTTACTTATTTATTTATTTGAAGAGAGAGACAGAGAGAGCATGCAAATGCACAAGCAGGGGGAGCAGCAGAGGGAGAGAGAGAAGCAGGGTCTCTGCTGAGCAGGGAGCCTGACACAGGACTTGATCCCAGGACCCTGGGATCAGGACCTCAGCCAAAGGCAGACACTTAACTGATTGAGCTACCAAGGTGCCCTTATACACTCATTTTATACATTCATCCATCAATGGACATTTAGGTTGTTTTCATATCTTAGCTATTGTGAATAATGCTGCAATCAACATAGGTGTGCATATATCTCTTTGGGATAGTGATTTTATTTCTTTTGGATATATACTCAGAAGTGGAATTGCTGGATCATATGGTTGCTTTATTTTTAATTTCCTGAGGAGCCACCGTTCTTTTTTCTATAATGACTGTACCAATTTATATTCTCACCAACAGTGTATTAGGGTTCCCATAACCTTGCCGATATATGTATCTATACATCCTTACCAACACTTGTTAGCTATAACAAGTTGGCTATAATTAATAATAATGTATTGTATGCTTGAAATTTTCTAAGAGAATAGATCTTAAATATCTTCACCACACACATGCACACACACCCCCCCACAAAGGTAACTATGCAAGATGATGGATATATTAATTAGCTTGAATGTGGTAATAATTTCACAGTGTATATGTATATCAAAACATCACATTGTACACCTTAAGTATATATAATTTTTATTTGTTAATTATACCTTAATGAAGATGGAAAAAATAAATCCAGTTTTGTCACACCAAAAAACAAACAAATAAACATAAAGAATAGAAGAAACAGTTCTTATTGCTCACTCTAGGCTAGGAACAGTGCCTATTTTTCTATTAGCTAGACTGGAAAATCTCATAATTCATTTAAATATTGGGTAGAGTACTCAGAAGTGTCTTGCCTCCACAGAGGGGGGAAATTAACCCTAGACTAACTGCTTTTCTGGTCCCATCTAACAATCTTAAAAGCAAGATTGAAAGGTTCAAACTATATCCAAGTTATTAAACTTTGTCCCAGAACAAAGCTCAAGAATATTTATGAGAATACAAAAATATCCATCATCCAACAAGGCCATATCCAATAAAAATTATTTGGCATCCAATAAGAAGATACCAAGTTTACAAACAAATAGATGTCATTGTCTATAATGTGGAAAAACATATACTGATTCAAATTTAACCAGAACTGACACAGATGTTAGAACTAGTAGAAAAGGGTATCAAAATAGTGACTTCATTATCTACACTCAACAAATTAAGTAGAGATACAGAAGATAATTGAGAAGATATTAAAAAGATTTATGTAGACAATATAAAGTACTCTCTAAACTTAATAAAGGGACAACAAAAAGTATGGGAAAAGTAGTCTAATATTTTGAAAATATTTTGAAAGGCGCCTGGGTGGCTCAGATGGTTAAGCGTCTGCCTTCGGCTCAGGTCATGATCCCGGGGTCCTGGGATCGAGTCCCACATCGGGCTCCCTGCTCCTTGGGAGCCTGCTTCTCCCTCTGCTTCTCTCTCTCTCTCTGTCTCTCATGAATAAATAAAATCTTTAAAAAAAAAAAAAGAAAATATTTTGAAAATATTTCACTTATTCAGAATGATATGTCCATGACAAAAAAATCACATTGAAAGATACTCAGTGTCATTAATCAATGGAAATTAAATGGAAACTATGCTATTTCACTACCCACCTATTAGAATGACTAAAATTAAAATGAAAGACCTCCTTGACGAGCATGTGGAGGGACTGGAACTCTCATATGCTGCTGAAAAGAAGGTTAAATGGTACAACCAATTTAGAAAACAATTTGGAAGTTTCTAATAAAGTTAAACAAAGCTACCATATGGTCAGGCTTTCTGTGTCTTGGTATTTACCCAAGAAAAATAAAAGCAAATATCTACATAAAGATTTGCATGGGGTGCCTGGGTGACTCAGGCAGTTGAGCATCTGACTCTTGATTTCAGCTCAGGTGATGATCTCAGGGTTGTGAGATTGAGCCCCATGATGGGCTCTGTGCTTAGTGTGGAGCCTGCTTGAGGATTCTCTCTCTCTCCCTCTCCCTCTGCCCCTCGCCTCAACTTGTGCTCTCTCTCTCATTCTCTCTCTCCCTCTAAAATAAAATAATCTTTTTTAAAAAAAGATTTGTATAACAATGTTTATAGTAGCTTTGCTAGTAAAATCAAAAACTGAAAAACAACCCAAATGTTTATCAACAGGTAAATGGGTACATAAATTGTGGTATATTCATACAATAGAGTACTACTAAGCAAAAACAAACTATTAATGCATACTACAGCATGAATGAATCTCAAAAACAATATATATGGTATGATTCCATTTATATAAAAGTCTAAAAAATGTAAACTCATCTATAGTTATAGTTAGCAGGGGGATTGGAGGGGCTGAAGTTAGAATTACAAGTGTACATGAGGAAATTTTCAGAGATGATGGCTCATTATCTCGCTTGTGGTTATAGTTTTTTTTAAGATTTTATTTGTCAGAGAGAGGGGGAGAGAGAGAGAGAGAATGAGTGTGGGGGAGGAGCAGAGGGAAAGGGAGAAGGAGACTTCCCACTGAGCAAGGAGCCTGATGGGGGGCTTGATCCCAGGACCCTGGGATCATGACCTGAGCCAAAGGCAGACATTTAACTGACTGAGCCACACAGGTGTCCCTGTGGTGATAGTTTCAAAGTCATGTTCAAAAGTAAAAACTTGCTAATTTTTATTCTTTAAATATGTGCAGTTTATTGCATTTCAATTTTATCTAAATAAAGCAATTTTTTAAAACAATAAAATAGTTTTCTTGACATCTCCTATTTAAGATTTAATCAGTAAACTTTATTTTAATCCATTAACTTTTAGAGTTGACATAATCCAAGATTTTAGATCCAGTTTATTACTATTGAACATTTAGTTTGCATTTAATTTTTAATGGTATTTTGACAAATATTTAGGCTTAATATTTTAACTTCTTAAAATGCTTATGATAAAATCTTTATAACTTGTCAATTTTTGAGCATTATTATTATTCACTTGTTGCTTTCTTGGTTTATAGCTTTAGACATTCAAATGCATAAGTGATGTATTTTCTGAGACATTCCAAAATCATACATTTATCTTCTATATGAAACACACTTGAGTAAAACATTTGGGGCAACTACACTTGCTTTCAGAATTCTATGATATATCCCCCACATTTCCTGGTACTGAAAAAGAAAAAAAGTTTAAGGATAATCTGAGTATTGAACCCTGGTAGGCAAAATTTTCCTCAAGTAGATTCATAGAATAACTTTTTCCTTCATTAATAATATTAATCATGAAATGTCTAGATTTGGGCTTCCTTTCAGTTAATTTTGGTGTTAAGCGGGCCCCTTTGATTTTAAGACTTTCCACAGTTAGAGTTCTATTTTTTGTCTGTTTGTTTCTTTTATGGTTGATGTCCACTCTATTTGTTATATTCTTTTCTCTAGCAACTATAGTTCTCTATTAGTTAAATCTCTATTTTCTCTTCTCTACTCTGTCATCTTCTCAATACTTTTTTTTATTAATCCTCCTTTGTCCTCAACACCTTGATTTGATTTCCTATAGTGTCAGTTTTCCTTTTTCTACTTCTAATGCAAAATTAAAATCTGTATCAAAAGTAGGAAGAATTTCCTTTTCTTACCTGTTTTTTCATCTCTTCTTGCACCTCTGTTAGGTCCTTTTCACCTCGTATTTTATATATCTTATAACTTATCAAATTTTATTGGAATTATAAAGCTGGTAGCTTAAATTTTTACTTTAGTTTCCTATAGTACTTTTTAACATATGATTTTCTCATCCTGAATATGGATCTTTCATTCATTGTTCAGAGTAGTTTCATTCTTAATTCTTGTTGTTGATGTTTTTTAAATTTAATATCAATCACTACAAATTCTTTGTTGTTAAAAAAAGCAATGGCACTGTCCTAAGCTCTAGACATGCGGAGTTCAAATTCTTACATGACCTCTGGGGGGAATGAATTCAATCTAGAATGAATAAAATTCCTTCGTGCTTGATGTTTGCCAAAAAACCAGAGTGGGTCAGTTTTTTTCTGGTCTCCCAGATTGTCTAGCTTGTTTTCATTAAATTTCTTTCCTAAGATCTAGAGTTGGAGAAGTGACTGTTGTCAGTATCCTGGATGAATTTTTGGTTTTTGGCAGTCTCTGGTGGCTCTCCTAGTTGGAGAAAATTCCTTCTTTGTCTACTGAACTGTAAAATTCTAGGACCTGAGGTAATTTCTAGACATTTTGAAGTTATCTGTATTGTACGAAATTACTATAGCTCATGTCTACATTTGATTAGTAAGAACTGATCTTGACATCTATCCAATTATGGACCTATATTCTTTGTTTCAGGTCCTTTTTTTTATTTATGTATATTTCAATAGGCAGGTGCAAGAGGATGACTCAATTTCCGCCTTCAAGGTCCCCAAGATCTGAAACTACCTTTAAAGTATTTATCTTTTTTCCTTTGTTTTCTTGTTCTTTAAATGTCATGTTATCCATAGAGTGATTGAAAACAACTCTAATTCTTTTTCAAGTGCTTCCATGGAGATGTTATTGTGGTCTCCTGATAAAGCTGTTTAAAAAAAGATATATATTTTTTAATATTTTTAGGGTTGGTTGTATCCTCACTGTGCCAGCCCAGAGCTGGTAGACGGATTTGTATTTTCTCTGAAATGCAAGTTGTAATAAAGACACAGGCTTCCAATTTTGTTGTCAGGTTTCATTATGACTTGTGACAAGTCAGGATGGACTTTTCAGACTTGTAAAGAGCTGACTACAAGTGTCTGGCTGGCTTCCAACTGTTATGCCCTATACATGCTAAAAACAAGCCATCATTGTCCTTAGCACATCCTAATTCTCCCTTCCTAGGAGATCAGGAAATATGTTCATGCTGAATGATCATTTCACCTAAAAGATTTGAAGCCTCATAGTTCTGAATAGCACTTCATAACCACTCATTAGTCTTCCAGTTACTCTCACTCATTCATTCAGTAAATATTTAGTGACTACGTATTACATTCCCGGTAAAAAAATCTCATAAGCAGAAGATTCAGTGATGAAAAAGGCTAACAAGACCATTGCTTCCATGGAGCTCATATTTGATTGAGGAGCGCAGGCAATAAAATATAAACAGATAAAATCACTTCACAAACTCTAAGTGTTACAAAGACTAATGGAATGGCTAGGGAAGGGAGGCACCATTAGATGAGGTGGCCATGGAGACCTCCCCAAGGATATGGATTTTGGCTGAGACCAAGATTATAGGAAGAAGCAATTCAAACACAAAAGGGGAAAAGATTTCCAGGCAGAGGAGACAGCAGTGCCTAAGACCTAAAGCAATTTTTGTATGTTCCCGGAACAAAAAGAAGCCCATGAGGTAGAAGAATTGTGACAGACAGAGACCCAAGTAGTGGATAAAATTGGAGGGGTGAGTGGAGACTAGAGTATGTAGGATCTTTAGCCTGATGAAGATTCAGGATTTTAGGTGTGATCATAAAGCATTACAGGATTTTAAAGAGAAGTGTGTCATAATCTGATTTACAAAAGATCACTTTAGCTGCTCTGTGGGAGAAGGGGGAGGGGAAAGTGAGATTTGGAAGTAGGGGTTTCCAGGAATTGCAGAGCTCTGTGATGCTGGCTTGGACAGCCCTTGGAAAGGGAAACAGCAACAGATGGAAGATGTATTTTGAAGGTAGAACTGATAGCATCTGGTATCCAGAGAACTGCTGGTAGCTAAGAATAATATTCACCTTTTATTTTTCAAATAATATTGAAAGACTTTCAAGGAAAATACTTGCCTGTTTTCCCCACCAATCTTTTTCTATATTGCCTTTCTGTCTCAATCTATAGAATGCTTTTCTTTTTTTTTTCATTATTTTCTTAATACTTTCATATATATTATTTTTCTATTTGATCCTTAGCCCAACCCTGGGAGACAAGCAATGCAGTTTCTCTTTTTCCAATTTTTATAAAGAAATGAGCTTAAGATAGGACAAAGGGAGTCCCCCAAGACTGCCTACCTAGTAAAGCAATAAATTGGGATTCAAAGCCCAATTCATCAGGTTGGTTTCCCTATAGTATAGCTCAGTTGAGCATGAAAAAGGGATCAGATGAAATGGGTCTTCATGTTCCTTTTCATTCATAGTCGTTTAGAAAGTACATCAACCTGCCTTACTATCCATGCCCACTGGAATTGTTCTGTGGTGGCAGGGTCGAGAACTGTTTTTCTCTTTTACTTTTACTTGTCAAAGCTGCTAACACACTGATATGGAGCACTGACTACCAACACTCTCTTTAACTCATTGCTTTGGGCAGAGGTCTACAGAAAGGAAGAATCCACAGGAGAATGAACCTTCAGGAAAACCCTTTGGAGTATTGAGGGTACTCAACAGGGAGAATCAAGAGTAATCTGTGTTCACCCAAAAGCCATAATGTGCTCAAGGGATCAGTTATGGGGAGAAAATTAAAACAGTAAAAGTGATAACTCACCTTAACAGTCAAGGTTATCTTGAAAGAAGTTAAATTTCATGAGTCAAACTTGGTTATTTTTGAATACAGCTCATCTATTCTCAGATAGCCTGGCTCATAAAGCCCCCCAATTTCCCAGAAATATGAACAAGTTTGTGATCATTTCTTCATTTTGCAGGGGGAGCAAATGGGTATTTCTTACCAGAAAGTATACTAAATTGATTATGTGAGAATAACAGCTTATAAATCATATAGTATCCTGCCAAATTTATTATTAATTTTATTATTTTTAATCACTCAGCAAATAGTTACTTAGTACCTTCTATATGGGAGATACAGCACCAAAGTGAACATATTCTACTCTTGCTCTCTTTCCACTCTAAAGTTGCTGGCCATCTTGCTGTTCCAGGAGGCATGCATACTCCTCAGAGCTTAGCCTTAGCATATGCTGTTCCCCCTGCCTGAAGCCTCTTTCCCCAGAATTTTATTTGACTCATTTTCTCGCCTTTTTCAGATGTCCTTCAAATATCACCTTTCCAGTGAGGCCTGATCTGGCTCTCCCACTTAAAATTCCATCCTTATCCCCCACTACCACAACACAAACATTTCATATCCTCCCCCCCCAACCCCCCGTCTTTCCCAAAATATAAGCTTCTGAGGGGCAGGGATGTTTGTCTTGACTGTTATCTTTTAAGGCCTAGGACAGTAGGACAGTACCTGATACATGGAAGGCACTAATGTATTCTGAGCAGATGAATGAATGAAATTAATCCCTGAATCAAAGAACTTGTAGTTTTATTTTTTTAATTTTTATTTATTTATTTATTTGAGAGAGAGAGAATGAGGGATAGAGAGCACGAGAGGGAAGAGGGTCCGAGGGAGAAGCAGACTCCCTGCCGAGCAGGGAGCCCGATGTGGGACTCGATCCCGGGACTCCAGGATCATGACCTGAGCCGAAGGCAGTCGCTTAACCGACTGAGCCACCCAGGCGCCCCAAAGAACTTGTAGTTTTAACTGGAAATTTCTGTTCAATGTGATCAATGTCATGGAAAGGTGAACACCGGGTGTAATGGAGCACAGAGAACGAGTTTGTAACTCACAGAGGGAATGGGTGTCAGGGGAAGCCTGCTGGGAGGAGATGCTGTTAAGCTAATATCCAAATATCGATTAGGAATTAGTCAGGCAAAAAAGGCTCCTGGCTAACTTGCAAAAATTTAAAAATATTTAAATTGCTTAAATTGTGATATTTACAGATGAGATAATGACATGAGCCCAGCTCTGAGATATTCATCTATAAAATCGCCTTTACTTGGTTTAGAGTCCCCAGTCTATCACTCGAGAGGGTCTTAGTTCTCTCACAGACTATATAACTTGTGGTATCTGGAACCTTGGGTGTGTGATCTGAAGCACGTGTTAGAAGTTGAGATTCAGATCAAAACCATTGATGTCCTAAATCTTTTGGTTTTTAAGCACTTATTAATAACTATTTTTATTAAACAATGAATGCAACACTGAAAGAACAAATAGATTGTAAAGGCTGATACACAACTAGAGTCATATTGTGAAGAAACAAAAAAATTAGGGAGCAAAAAAGAATTTACTGTTATTGATTCCCTTATCTATTTTGCACATAAGTGGGAAAACCCTGGTTCTGCTCTCACTGATTTCAGCATCGAACTGGGAATGGCATCTTTCATCAGTGTTGAGAGCCAGTCTGTTACCTGAGTCTCAGACTAGCTCAGTTCCCCTTAGGAACTGCCCAGTTGACACACACTCCTTTTCTTAAGTTAAAAAGAACTAGAATGCGTGGGGAAGGGACACCAGAGAGAGGGAAAAAAGAATGACCTCTGATTTCTGGCTCTTACCTGTCTAGAGGGACCATGCTTTTCTTTGTGGCAGAAGCAGACAACAGAGGTCTTGGTTACATAAGTGCATTTTCCAGCAAAGAGCGAACTGCTCTTTTTCCAGTAGTAAAGGAATAATGTTCCAATTTCTGCTCAAGGAGACAAAGAGAGCGTGCCCTTCTGCAGATTGCACTCTTGCTGTGGCCTGCTCCACTCCAACTTGCTCCATGGCTCAGCTGGCTTCCTTGGTAAATTGGATTGCCCCCAGCAACCCCAACTTCTCAAACTGTTGTCTTTTGCAGAGCTGGCAGGTATAAATCCAAGTTCATATGGAAACAGGCCAGCATTTAAACGGAAAACATAAAAAAAAATTATGAGCGTACCTTTAACATTTCAAGTTTCCAGAATTATTTTTTGCCTCTGACACTCAAATGATGTTCTTTGTTGGTGGTGGTGTTGGTGTTTTTGTTTGCTTGTTTGTTCTGTGTTTTGTTTTTTTAGAAGAGGGGTTCTCAACTGTTAGCGTTTTTAAGTTACATGGGACACTTAAAAAAAAATCCGGTGCCTGGATCCTTTTCCCAGAGATTCTTTTTTTTTTTAGTTTTTTTACTAACTTATAGTGTATTATTTGTCTCAGGGGTACAGGTCTGTGATTCATCAGTCTTACACAATCCACAGCGCTCACCGTAGCACATACCCTCCCCAATGTCTATCACCCAGCCACCCCATCCCTCCCACCCCCGACCACTCCAGCAACCCTCAGTTTGTTTCCTGAGATTAAGAGTCTCTTACAGTTTGTCTCCCTCTCTGGTTTCGTCTTGTTTCATTTTTCCCTTCCCTTCCCCTATGATCCTCTGTCTTATTTCTCAAAATCCTCATATCAGTGAGATCATATGATACTTATCTTTCTCTGATTGACTTATTTCGCTTAGCATAATACTCTCTAGTTCCATCCACATCGTTGCAAATGGCAAGATTTCATTTTTTTGATGGCTCCATAATATTCCATTTATATATATATACCACATCTTCTTTATCCATTCATCTGTTGATGGACATCTAGGCTCTTTCCATAGTTTGGCTATTGTGGACATTGCTGCTATAATCATTGGGGTGCATGTGCCCCTTCGGATCACTACATTTGTATCTTTGTTTCCCAGAAATTCTTATTAGTTGTTCTGGGAGTGACCTGCTTCCATTTTTAATTCTCTGACATGATCAACCACCATCAATGTAATATAATGGAGTTGAGGGGGATGGTATATCTAAAACAGGACTCAGAGCACTTGGCTTTAATTGCAGAGATTATCACTTTCTACCCTAATGGCCCTCTAAGCATCCTTGAACCTCACTTTTTTCCATCTTAAAAATGAGAATACCAGTATCTACTTGTTCTTTAAGGCTAAGTTTGTGTGTTAGAATAAAAAAATATACAGTTTTTAAAATACTTTGAGAGGTGTCTGGGTGGCTTAGTCGGTTAAGTGTCTGCCTTCGGCTCAGGTCATGATCTCAGGGTCCTGGGATCAAGTCCCGCATCTGGCTCCCTGCTCAGCAGAAAGTCTGCTTCTCCCTCTGCCCTTGACCCCTGCTCGTGCTCTCTTCTCACTCTACTCTCTGTCTCTCTCAAATAAATAAAAAAAAAATCTAAATAAAATAAAATACTTTGAAAGTGTGTTTTAAACTGTAATAGATGAGGGGTGCCTGGGTGGCTCACTCAATTAAGCATCCGACTCTTGGTTTCAGCTCAGGTTTTGGCTCAGCTCATGATCTCAGCGTCGTGAGATTGAGTCCTGATCCGGGCTTCATGCTGAACTTGGAGCCTGCTTAAGATTCCCTTAAGATTCTCTCTCTCTCTTAACCCATAAACAAGACAAAACAAAACACAAACCTGTAATGGATGTGATATTTGAAAATATGGGTGAAAATTCAGGTGTTTTATTTTATTTTTTATTTATTTATTTTCTTTTAAGATTTTATTTATGTATTTGACAGAGACACAGGCAGGGGCACAGGCAGGAGGAGTGGGAGAGGGAGAAGCAGACTCCCTGCTGAGCAGGGAGCCCCATGTGGGGCTCAATCCCAGGACCCCAGGAACATGATGTAAGCCGAAGGCAGACGCTTAACGACTGAGCCACCGAGGCACCCTGAAAATTCAGGTATTTTAAAAAGTATACTATTTGCTATTTGTAACTGCCCACCATCTATTTCATCTTGGAACTACAAGCAGGAGGGCAGACCTCATACCCACATGTGACCTAAACCAGGCCAATCAGAGCGTCCTTTGCTAGAAGGCAGGAGAGTTTCTGTGGTCAGGTTTCCATTCAGGTGCAGGCTCAGAACCCAGACCTATTTGCCCTGAGATCTTGTCCTGACCTTGCCCTCAGTCTCAGAGATGCTCCAGTGCTGCCAAATTTCCGAGCTTCTTTTTTTTTTTCTTTTTGTAGGTACACAGTTGCAACTACTCTCCTTTACACTAAACTGAAATGATTCCACCTTGACCTTTAACAAATAGCTCATTTCCTGACATATCCTCAAAGACCCATGTTCCCTGTAGGCTCAGACGGTCTGAGAAGGACAGGGAGGGCTGCTACCCCGCTGCCCATCACACTGCGGGCTGACTTGACTTGATTTCATCTCTTTATACTTCATGGGCTTCTGAATGTGGTGCCGTGCCCCTTATCGTAGTGTGCCTGCTCTGTGTATAGCGCCCCGGAAGAGAGAGAACGATCTCTTGGAAGCAGGGATCAGGAGAAATCAGGAACTTTCTTGGCTTGTTAAGCATTCCATCAGGGAAGGAAGACTGTGGATAAGCATAGAGCAACCAGTGGGCTTTTGGTTCCAGCCTTGGATTCAGCACTGTGTGACCTTGGACAAGTCATTTAACTTCTTTGGGTCACAAGATCAACATCTGTAAATGGGACTCTGAAGTTTAAGGTGTTAAACAATTAAGAGTGCTCTCAATTAAGTACTTTGTATATACGAGAATTTTTTTATTTTTTTTAAATTTTTAAATTTTTATTTTTTTAAAGAGTTTATCTATTTATTCATGAGAGACAGACAGAAAGAGAGAGAGGCAAAGGGAGAAGCAGGCTCCCAAGGAGCAGGGAGCCCGATGCGGGGCTCGATCCCAGGACCCTGGGATCATGACCTGAGCCGAAGGCAGATGCTTAACCATCTGAGCCACCCAGGCGCCCACGAGAATTTTTTATACTAGAAATTTTAAAATGTTGAATAATGATGATGATGAAGAGGAGGATAAGAAAGAAGAAACGGGGCTATGCACTTAGACTGAAGAATTTTTGTTTGTTTATTTGAATTCCAGGAGCTACTTCAGATGGCCTAAAAGCAAATGCTTTTTCGAATCAGTGTTCAGTGCTCATATTTACTCAGGAGATAGGGTACAGAGTTGTGGGTTGCTAGGAACTTTCCTGTTTATGGATCTTTTGTTCTTCGAAGAAAAAGAATTTATCTTGCACCGAAGAGAATTTATAATTAGTAGGCTGTGGTCACCTTTCTTGAAAAGCCTGTTTTTCTTTCTCATCATTCTGTTGCACATTTCTGCACACAAGTATCCACACACACACACACACACACACACACACACGGTTAATTAATGCTAAATCTATATCATCAGTACAAAAAGGCAAAAAGCTTCAGCACCTTCTATGCAAAAACTGGTTATTGTTATCCAGCACAACGCATTATTGTGAACTTGTCCTCACACAGAAGCTTTGCTTTATTTGCTATGAAGCTCTGTTTGGAGAATAGCAAAAAGGACTTGTCCTCAATTTTCAGCTTCTGCAAATTAAAGCATAGTTTTCTTCGATTCACCAACCTGGAAAGAATAAATCTTCTATTTTCCACTGGGCAGGGCATGCACTGCAAAAATCTATCTGAATTTGATAACAAGAATGTGTGGTGGGGTTATTAGTGAAGAACTCACTCCAGCTCCCCTGATATTTGCCTGGGTCAAACTTGTACTGATTCTCGTTGCTGTTTGACAAGCTGGTATTATGGTTACAGAGTAGACATTGTTTGGAGTGTAGGTTCTTCGAGAAAACGCCCAGACGGTTCTTTTGTCTGAACTTTAATTGGAAGATAAGATAGGGTACTAGGAAATCAGGGCATGTGTATTTTTCTTAGGACAAGGTTAGTATCTGGATGATCCTGGGCAGGGAAAAGAGGCTTAGAGATGGAATATGGGAGATTGTGTGGGCTAAACTTACCAAACATTGTGCGAGCAGCTGAGAGCCCATGAAGGTACAAAACAGGAGCACTGGAAGTCTTAGATTGCTATTTCAGGTGTGTCTGTGTCCTTATCAAGACATTATAGCCAATGTTCCTAACAAATTACTTTGACTTCTGTTAGCATTGAGGCCTTGGGCAAGTCACTTCACCCCTTTAAAGCTGCAGCTTCAAAGGTGAGAACATAGTACCTATAGGGGCAGGCATATTTGATGTGACAGAGTTCCTAGTTATATTTAATTCAAAAGGCACAGAATTCAAGACTAATTCTGAAAAATGAGGTGAGGCATTGATTAAGCCTGGAGCCAGGCTGCCTGGATTTAAATTCTACTTCTGCTATTCACCTTTTCTTCATCTGCAAAATGGGGATAATAATAGTCCTACCATGTAGGATTTTTTGAGAAAAACAAAGGGCATGTTACCTATGAAATGCCTAGTTAGTGTCCAATAAGTATTAGCTTTCGTTCTAACAATTCTGATCTTCCACAAAAGTGGCACAATCATGTGTCCAAAGCATAAATACTATTTAAAACTCTCTAGGCTTGTCATTTAAATTAGATAATTCTTCATACTTTTAAAAATTGAGAGACATTTGTTATATTTGAAATTTTATAAATAAAATGAGACTGTGTTGATACTTTTATATTAAATGATTTCAGATTTGCATAATTGAAATAGGCATGACTCCAATTTTCATAAAAAGTGACTAGCTCTGGATGTCACTGGGCTGTCACGAGCATTAAATGTGCTAAAATATACCAGTCTCACTTAGCCCAGGGCCTGGAATTATTAATAATAATGCTCTCCAGGCAGTGAGAACCAAGATTGGGCACTTGGGATGGAAAAAAAATGACCGTTTCCCCATTATATCTTGTAATAATTCACATAATAATTGCCTCTCTCTTTCTGTTATAGCACAGAACTGGTTTGTTACGAGCATGAGGGAGGGATTTAATAATTGTTGCCTACAGATCCCCATGCCGGTGGGCTGGGGGGCAGGATCAGAGAACTCAGGCAAATTTAGGAGCTCCATCAGACTCTTCAAATTCCACACCGGGGGATTGCTGATAATTCAGAAGTCTTCCTATCTCTAAAACTTATACAAAAAGTATGTAAAATTGTAGGTCTTAAGAGAAAAACGTCTTAGTAAATGGTGATAAGTCCACAGGACTCCTACTTTCTATCTCTTACTCCCCCCAATCAATGATATCAGTTTTTGGTGTAGACTCCAAAATCAATTCACCATGGACAAAAGTTGGCTTTGGGTTTATGTCAGACTCCAAAGGGAGCTGTCTCCCTGGAATCAAATTTTATCTCTATCTATCATCTATCTATTATCTATCTATCTATCTATCTATCTATCTATCTATCTATCTATATCTATCTATCTATCTATCATCTATCTATTATCTATCAATCTATCCATTCTTTATTTCTCTATCTATCTATCTATCTATCTATCTATCTATCTATCTATCCCTCCTTTATTTATCCATTTATTTACCAAACTTACATTAAGATTTTACTCTATGTTAAGCATTGTGCTAAGTTTTGGAGAAAAAGAAAAATAAGTGATGGATTGAAGGCCCTTAGGACACACATAGCCCGGAGTGGGAAGAATTTAATGTCACTTACAATCGAAGGTAATAGTGCAGTGATAAGGGATGCTATGAAAACCAAGGGAGGACCATCTAACTCAGCCTTAGGGATGAAGAAAATTAACTGGAGGAAGTTGTGTTAGAGCTACTGGGAAAACAGTGACTTCTGAAAGATCCCAGAAAAATATGACTTTTAATGAACTGTCATAGTCATGTTGGCCTCTAACACTTGCCATTGGTAAAAATTAAGCTAAAAATGCATCAAGTCCACAGAGAACCAAACATTAGCCCATGTCAAATTCAGATTGCATTTTAAAAATAAATAGTCAACAATTTGTGAGAAAAAAATGCAACCACCAGATAGTGAAACCAAAAGTACAAGGACAGTGAAAAACAGGTTAATTCAAAGCCCAGCGGTACCTAGAAAATGTCATGGAAATTAAGTCTGGTTCTTTCCTCAATTTTGAGTCTAGAAGCTTAACATGGTTTACACAACTTTGGAAGAAAAACGATTACCTTATGGTAATCTGTTCATTTACTTACTCAATAAATCCTTTGTATCTCTATTAGGTGCTGGATGCTTTCGCTGGGAGTACAGCAATAGTCAAGAAGGGTATGCTTAACACCAACCAAGGTTATCTAGGACAACAAACCACTCACCATATTGTATTAACATAATGATACAAGGGGAAGGGTGTAAATTGTTTACCTTGGGTGTGGAAGTAAGCCACTGGGGGATACAGGGACTTCTGCAGGTGACCCTTGAGTGCAGATTGGATAGAAAACTGACCCGTTAGGTTAATGTGATGAATAAATCATGGTTCATTGGCAAGGATAGGAACATAAGATGTTGGAAGAGTCTTGGGTGGGTTTTGTTGGAATCAGGACATCTGAACAGGCTGCTCCTTAAATGTGGTTGGTTTTGTTTTCTCAGAGCAGTGAGAACAAGGAAGCAGTCAACAGGAAGTACCCCAAAAAACTTTATCATGATGTTAAACATCTTACTTCCGTAACGATACCCTGAGTAATGAGTTTCATGAACTAGATAACTTCCCGTTGTAAAGGATGTTATGCTTTCCAGTAATTTCTGACTTATTGATAATATAGGGACATGCTACTTAAAGAAGACGTAAGGCAATGGTAGAATGTAAACATCTATATAGTTTTTATCTGAGTATGCTTGTTAAAATCTCTCTTAAAATGTTGACTTCTCAATCTGGAGACCTAACAATATGTTTGATTTCCTGGCCACACTGAGAGTCACCACGCCCTTTTCCCCCAACACACATTCTTGTCACAGGAATCTAAAAAGGCATCTTGAGAGCAAAGGATATAATAGAAGACAACCTTGCAAATACATTTCTGATGCCATGTTTCATTAATACCTTTCCATGGCAGCAGAAATGAGTTGTGTCAGAGTGTAATTTCACTTACAAAGTCAAGCAGAAAATGAATTTCTCCTTGTGGGAGCCTGTACATGTGAGCATGACTATTTTGAAGCCAGCCTCTGAAATCACAGGAGCCAGTTCAGGAGGCATTAAATTACCACAAAAAGGAAAACAATTTTCATCATTGAACTGTAATAGGTGTGGGGGAGGATTTTACATGACACGCAGCCTTTTTAAAAAGTTGTTTTGTAAAAGACAACTTCAGAGCTGTTATTGTGTTACCCTTATCCTAATTTCCTGGATCACCACTGGTATCCAATCCGATTAATTATCAGTCATTTTTTTTTTTTTAAGAGAGAGAGTGCATGCACGTTTGAGCGGCAATGGGGGGAGGGGAAATATAGGGAGAGAGAGAATCTTAAGCAGGCTTCATGCCCAGCACAGAGCCTGACTTGGGGCTCCATCTCTCAACCCTGCAATTATGACCTGAGCTGAGATCAAGAGTCAGCTGCTTAACTGACTGAGCCACCTAGATGCCCCAATTATTAGTCAGGTTTTAAAAAATATATGAGAATATTTCTGTTAGTGATGAGGGAATGATTAATAATAACCCCAAATTGGTACATACTCCAGGTCTCACAAGGCCAGGCAGAACTCTACCTGAGGTTCTTGACAGTAGGAAAACTCCTTTATTAAATATCCCAAGAAGATCTTGGATTTGGAGTCTTATTCTTCTAGGTTAAAATCTCAACTCTGCCATTGACTGGCTCTGTGGCCCAGGACAGCTTGCCAAACATTTTCAGTCTCAACTTTCTTATCTGGAAAATGGAAAAAAGAGTATCTATCTTATGATCTTGAAGTTAAGATAAAAGAGATGGCAAATATAAAATATTAACACAGTGCCTTACTGACAAATGATGCCTATTTACCCCTTGTGGAGTCTCTTCATATGTTATAAGGGTCAGGCCTACCACTTGTTAAAGGTGCTTCAACAGGTAAGTCCCTGGAGGACAAGGCAAATGGCCGGGGAGCATCTTCATCCCTTCAAAGACAGGTCATGAAAAAAAGCAGAATGACCAAAGTCAAGAGCAAAGAATGTGAAAATAAAATAGATTGAGAATATAACATACTAATGTTCTTTTTTTTTTTTTTTAAAGATTTTATTTATCTGAGACAGAGAGAAAGAGCACAAGCAAGGAGAGGAGTAGAGGGAGAGGGAGAAGCAGGCTACCCAATGAGTAGGGAGCCCGACATGGGGCTCGATCCCAGGCCACTGAGATCATAACCTGAGCTGAAGGCAGACGCTTAATCAACTGAGCCACCCAGGGGCCCATATTAACGTTCTCACTGAGATTCATTACTATGATTTTGCAAAACTGATCTTGACCACATAATTTGTATCATGAGTTGTCATGACCATCGTCAGAGTTCTTAGATTTTTTTTGATTTTATTTTATTATGTTATGTTAGTCACCATACAATACATCATTAGTTTTTGATGTGGTGATCCACGATTCATTGTTTTCGAATAACACCCAGTGCTCCATGCAGTACGTGTTCTCCTTAATACCCAGCACTGGGCTAACCCATCCCCCCCCCCTCCTCCCCTCCAAAACCCTCAGTTTGTTCCTTGGAGTCCATAATCTCTCATGGTTTGTTTCCCCCTCCAATTCCCCCCCTTTCATTTTTCCCTTCCTTCTCCTACTGTCCTCCAGGCTATTCCTGATGTTCCACAAGTAAGTGAAACCATATGATAACTGACTTTCTCTGCTTGACTTATTTCACTTAGCATCATCTCCTCCAGTCCCATCCATATTGATGTAAAAGTTGGGTATTCATCCTTTCTGATGGCTGAGTAATATTCCATCGTATATATGGACCACATCTTCTTTATCCATTCATCTGTTGAAGAGCATCTCGGCTCTTTCCACAGTTTGGCTATTGCGGACATTGCTGTTATGAACATTGGGGTGCATATGGCCCTTTGTTTTCACTACATCTGTGTCTTTGGGGTAAATACCAAGTAGGGCAATGGCTGGGTCATAGGGTAGCTCTATTTTTAATTTTTTGAGGCACCTCCACACTGGTTTCCAAAGTGGCTGTACCAACTTGCATTCCCACCAACAGTGTAAGAGGGTTTTCCCCTTTCTCCACAACCTCTCCAACATTTGTTGTTTCTTTCCCTGTCCATTTTTGCCATTCTAACTGGTGTAAGGTGGTATCTCAGTGGGGTTTTGATTTGAATTTCCCTGATGGCTAATGATGATGAACATTTTTTCATGTGTCTGTTAGCCATTTGTATGTCTTCTTCAGAGAAGTGTCTGTTCATGTCTTCTGCCCATTTTTTGACTTGATTATTTGTTTTTTGGGTGTTGAGTTTGAGAAGTTCTTTATAGATCTTGGATACCAGCCCTTTATCTGTAGTGTCATTTGCAAATATCTTCTCCCATTCTGTGGGTTGCCTCTTTGTTTTGTTGACTGTTTCCTTTGCTGTGCAGAAGCTTCTTATCTTGATGAAGTCCCAAGAGTTCATTTTTGCTTTTGTTTTACTAGCTTTTGGAAATGTATCTTGAAAGAAATTGCTGTGGCTGATGTCAAAGAGGTTAGTGCCTATGTTCTCCTCTAGGATTTTGATGGATTCCTGTCTTACATTGAGGTCTTTCATTCATTTTGAGTTTATCTTTGTGTATGGTGTTAGAGAATGGTCGAGTTTCATTCTTCTGCATGTGGCTGTCCAATTTTCCCAGCACCGTTTATTGAAGAGACTGTCTTTTTTCCATTGGATAGTTTTTCCTGCTTTGTCAAAGATTATTTGACCACAGAGTTGAGGGTCCATATCTGGGCTCTCTATTCTGTTCCATTGGTCTATAAGTCTGTTTTTGTGCCAGTACCATGCTGTCTTGGTGATCACTGCTTTGTAATATAGCTTGAAATTGGGCAACATGATGCTCCCAACTGTTTTTCTTTTTCAACATTTCCTTGGCGATTCGGGGTCTTTTCTAATTCCATAGAAATTTTAGGATTGTTTGTTCCAGCACTTTGAAAAATGTCATTGGAATTTTGATCGGGATAGCATTGAAGGTATAGATTGCTCTGGGTAGCATAGACATTTTAACAATGTTTATTCTTCCGATCCATGAGCATGGAATGTTTTTCCATCTTTTTGTGTCTTCTTCAATTCCTTTCATGAGTGTTCTGTAGTTCCTAGAGTATAGATCCTTTACTTCTTTGGTTAGGCTTATTCCGAGATATCTTATGCCTTTTGGTGCTATTGTAAATGGAATCGTTTCTCTAATTTCTCTTTCTACAGTTGCATTGTTAGTGTATAAGAAAGCAACTGATTTCTGTGCATTGATTTTGTATCCTGCCACATTACTGAATTGCTGTATGAGTTCTAGTAATTTAGAGGTGGAGTCTTTTGGGTTTTCCACATAAAGTATCATGTCATCTGCAAAAAGAGAGAGTTTGACTTCTTTGCCAATTTGAATACCTTTTATTTCTTTTTGTTGTCTGATTGCTGTTGCTGGGACTTCTAGTACTATGTTGAACAATAGTGGCGAGAGTGAGCATCCTTGACATGTTCCTGATCTTAAGGGAAAGGCTCTCAGCTTTTCCCCATTGAGGATGGTATTCACTGTGGGATTTGCAAATGTTGAACCACCTTGCATCCCAGGAATAGATCCCACTTGGTCATGGTGGATGATGCTTTTAATGTATTGTTGGATTCTATTAGCTAGGATTTTGTTGAGGATTTTGGAATCCATATTCATCAGGGCTATCAGTCTGAAATTCTCCTTTTTTATAGGGTCTTTGCCTGGTTTGAGGATTAAGGTAATGTTGGCCTCATAGAATGAGTCTGGAAGCTTTCCTTCTGTTTCTATTTTTTGAAACAGCTTCAGAAGAATAGGTATTATTTCTTCTTTGAATGTTTGGTAGAATTCCCCAGGGAATCCATCAAGCCCTGGACTCATTTTTTGGGAGTTTTTTAATCACTGCTTCAATCTCGTTACTGGTTATTGGTCTATTCAAGTTGTCATTTTCTTCCTGTTTCAGTCTTGGCAGTTTATAGGTTTCCAGGAAGGCATCCATTTCATCCAGATTGCTCAGTTTTTTGGCATATAGTTGTTGATAATAATTTCTAATAATTGTTTCTATTTCCTTGGTGTTAGTCGTGATCTCTCCCCTTTCATTCATAATTTTATTAATTTGGGTCCTTTCTCTTTTGGATAAGTCTGGCCAGTGGTTTGTCAATCTTATTCTTTCAAAGAACCAGCTTCTAGTTTCATTGATCTGATCTACTGTGTTTCTAATTTCTAATTCATTGATCTCTGCTCTAATCTTAATTATTTATCTTCTAATGTGTGGTTTAGGCATCGTTTGTTGCTTTTTCTCTAGTTCTTTAAGGTGTAGAGTTAGTTGTTGAATTCGGGATTTTTCTATTTTTTTTGAGTGAGGCTTGGATGGCTATGTATTTCCCCCTTAGGACCGCCTTTGCAGTATCCCATAGGTTTTGGACTGATGTGTTTTCATTCTCACTGATTTCCATGAATTGTTTAAGTTCTTTTTTGATTTCCTGGTTGACCCAAACATTCTTGAGCAGAGTGGTCTTTAGCTTCCAAGTGTTTGAATTTCTTCCAAATTTTTTCTCATGATTGAGTTCCAGTTTTAAAGCATTATGGTCTGAGAATATGCAGGGAATAATCTCAGTCTTTTGGTATCTGTTGAGACCTGATTTGTGACCCAGTATGTGGTCTATTCTGGAGAAAGTTCCATGTGCACTCGAGAAGAATGGGTATTCTGTTGTTTTACGGTGGAATGTTCTGTATATATATCTATGAGGTCCATCTGGTCTAGTGTGTCATTCAAAGCTCTTGTTTCTTTGTTGATTTTCTGCTTAGATGATCTGTCTATTGCTGAGAGTGCAGTATTGAGGTCTACAATTAACATATTCTTATCAATATGACTCTTTATTTTGGTTAACAGTTGACTTATGTAGATCGCTGCTCCCATGTTGGGGGCATAGATATTTGCAATTATTAGATCTTCTTGTTGGATAGACCCTTTAAGAATGATATAGTATCCTTCTGTGTCTCTAACTACAGTCTTTAGTTTAAAATCTAATTTGTCTGATATAAGAATTGCTACCCCAGCTTTCTTTAGAGGCCCGCTGGCATGGAAGATGGATCTCCATCCCTTCACTTTCAGTCTGGATATATCCTTAGGTTCAAAATGAGTCTCTTGTAGACAGCATATGGATGGGTCCTATCTTTTTATCCAATCTGCAATCCTGTGCCATTTTATGGGAGCATTTAGGCCATTCACGTTGAGAGTGATTATTGAAAGGTATGAATTTATTGTCATCATGTTACCTGTGAAGACCTTGTTTTTATAGATAGTCCCTGTAAATTTCTGTTCTGTATCACTCTTGGGGTCTTTCTCCTTTTATAGAACCCCCCTTAATAATTCTTGCAGGGCCAGCTAAGGGTCACATATTCTTTCGGTTTCTGACGGTCGTGGAAGCTCTGCATCTCTCCATCCATTCTAAATGACAGCCTTGCTGGATAGAGTATTCTTAGCTGCATGTTCTTCTCTTTTAGTACCCTGAATATGTCTTAACAGGCCTTTCTGGCTTGCCAGGTCTCTGTGGATAGGTCTGACGTTATTCTGATGTTCCTCGCTTTGTATGTAATGAATCTTTTCCCCCTAACTGCCCTTAAGATGGTTTTCTTGGTTCTAAGATTTGCGAGTTTTACTATTACATGTCGAGGTGTTGGCCTGTTTTCCTTGATCTTGGGAAGGGTCCTCTCTGCCTCTAGGACATGAATGTTTGTTTCATTCCCCAGATTAGGGAAGTTCTCAGCTATGATTTGCTCAAATATATCTTTTAGTCCTCTCCCTCTTTCCCCACCCCCTCCGGATTCCAATAATTGTGACATTGGAATGTTTCATGGTGTCACTTATTTCTCTGATTCTATTTTCTGGGATTCTGAGTTGTTTTTCCCTGGCCTCCTCTTTTCCCTTTTTTTAAATCTATTAAATTGTCTTCCAGGTCACTAATTTGTTCTTCTGCCTTGCTTTCCCTAGCTGTTAGAGTATCTAGATTAGATTGGATCTCATTGATAGCATTTTTTAAGTTCTGCCAGATCAGCTCTCATTTCTGCCTTTGGAGAATCTATGTTGCCATTAATCAATTTCTCCATTCTAGCTATCGTATTCCTAACTGTTACCCTGAAGTCCATTTCTGACATCTTGGTTATATCTTTATCCATTTGTAAATCTGTGGCAGAAGTCACAGTCTCTGAGTCTTTCCTATTTTGGGGGTTCCTCCTCCTAGTCATTCTGTTGAGGAGTGGTTGCAGGAGTGTACAGAGTCCAAATTATTGACCACAACCCAAACAGATGCACCTGTTTTATAGGTACCTTAGGGTTATCAGCCTCCTGTTGTCCTAGCCTGTCTTCTGGGAGAGGGGCCTGCCGGGCTGTTACTCAGGCAACCCTGTTTGGGCAGAGTTGCCCTGCCTCCTGTGGGGGAGGGGATGGCTCAGTGAAAACCAGTTTTTTGGGGGCTTTTGTTCTGGCGGCTTTCCCTGGCAGCTTTCCACATATCTTCGGAGAGTCAGAGCAGAAGAGACCATTTCCAACCCTCTGCCTCAGAGCAGAGAGATCGCAGTCTGTTCTTCAGTGAGCTCTCCAGGCCACACTATCTCCGTTTCTGTCCATTCTGCTATAAACTGCAGTGTCCTGGGTTGTGCACCCTTCAGCAGCGCTCCCAGTCCTGCCTCCAGGTCGGAGCACATCTCTGCCCTTTGTGCTTCTAAAACCACCAGTGGCTCCCAGTTCGCACGTGCAACCCTGCTGCTCCGGGTTTCTGTCCTGGGGGTGCTGCCCTAAAGTCCTTTCCCTGCCGCTACTGATCTATGAGTCTGTGCCCCATCCCCAGCGTGGGAGGCTATCGCTCACCAGCAGTGTAGGATCCCCACGGCCAGGCTCGCTCCCACTGCCATTTATCCTCCGATATCTGCCCTTGGAATCATGGCTCCCCACTTCATACCTCGAAACCAACCACCTGCAATCTTCTGTTTGTAGAGATCCAGATCTTCTTACATCTCAGACTGATTTCGTGGGTGCTCAGAGTGTTCTGGTAGATATCCAGCTCAATTCTGGGGACCAGTCGAAATAGGGTCCCCTACTCCTCTGCCATCTTTCCCCCCCTCTCGAGTTCTTAGATTCTTAAACTGTATTGAATATCCCTGGATGGCAAGTTCCTCCCTTTGTCATCAGCCAGATACATGGGTTTCCAGATTTCAGCTGTCCTTTTCTTTGACTTGCTTTCCCCAATTGGTTTGACAAAATAATGTTCAAATAACTCCAGTTATATTTTGTCTTGTCTTATTTGATTAGGTTGTTTTACTCTCCATTGCAAGTCACAAAATGTAGACCAAAATATAGTGGCCTCACTGTAATCTTTTCTCTACATCTATAGTCATGGTGATCTGAAACAACAAAAAACCAAAATTAAAAAATAAAAACAGTTTTAACTCAGGTAAAATGTAATAGCATGTTTAAGAATTACAGATTTAGCAATTATTTGGCAATTTTTTATGTGAATGAATGATGAGTCACTAAAGGCCTAATTTTATTTTTTATTTTTAACATCCATTTAAACAGTCTCCATGGGTATTAAGGCAATAGTTTTAGTGGAAAGTTGATGAGATTTGGGTCTTCTTGGACTGACTCTGTGAGGAGTCATGAAGGTGATAAAGTTATATATTGTGTTTCAACATTTACTATAATACTGTCTCTGAAAAACCAACCTGATTTTTAAAATATTCAGCTTCTGTAATAAAGCAGGAAGTATACAACTAATAAACCTGGTGTGCATGAATAAATGTAAGTTATTTTACTATTACTTCCAAAATAAAAATGCACATAACTTTTTAAACATTTTCAGTGAGAACATCTTAGAAATGATAGGTGATATTTCAAGTATATATTCCTTTAGTCAACAAGAATCTTTCATTTTAAGGTGGAAATTTATTTTATCACATTAAGAAATCTTGTGATTCTCTAACTGGCATCATATCACATACCAGCTAAGAAAGGAAAAGTCAAACTTTCAACCTAACCAATGTTGTACAAAATAAAAGTAACTTTGGTTTTCTTTTCCCTGTGAGTAAACTACACTGGCCTCTCATATCTTCTTATCATGGATGTGATAAGGCTCCTACCTCCCTGACCTCATCACCTCCCACCCTTTCCTTCAGTCACCATGCTCTAGCCACTTTGACCTTTGTCCTTCTAGATTATTCTGCCAACCTTATTCTGGCCTCAGGCTCTTTGCCTTACAATCTAGAGTGGGCTTCCCCAGAGCCCTGCATGACTGCCTCTTTGTAGTCATTCATTTTCTAGTGCAAGGATTTATGCTTCAGAAGGACCTTCTTCAATCTGAAGTGGTTACCCTCTCTTTCATTCTGTTTTATTTTCTTCTTAGGATGGATCACAATACGAATTTATTTGTAGTATTCATTTGTTTTCTTTAGACCATCTGTTTCCGCCTCTCTCCCTCTGCACTAAACACAAGTCCCATAAAGGGAGGAGATCCATCTCCACAAGCCACTTACCCCATGAATGAATGAAATGAATGAGTTTTCCTCTATTGTAAACATTCCTGCTGGTGGTTCTGTCTTCAGAAGAACTGGGTCATAAACACATAAATCAAAAATAGTTTAGGGCGGCTGGGTGGCTCAGTCGGTTATGTGTCTGCCTTCAGCTCCGGTCATGATCCCAAGGTCCTGGGATGGAGCCCCGTGTTGGGCTCTCTGCTCCACAGGGGGTTTGCTTCTCCTTCTGCTCCTCCTCCCACTCCTTCTCTCAATCTCTCTCTCTCTCAAATAATAAATAAATAAATAAAATTAAAAAGAAATAATTTAGTGGAAGAATAAAAAAACCGAGTAGCTACCCCAAGTTGCCCTCTCCTCCCTGGTAGTGATAAATGGGCTCTGGAGTGAGAATCAAAGGATCTGGATTCTAGCCAATGACCCCATATGAATTATCTGTTACCCTTCATACCTGTTTCTTCATGTATCAGTGAGGAAGTAGATGATTTCGAAGATGTTTTCTACTCCTAATATCTTATCATTTTTAACGTAAATACTGGAACTTGGCAGTCTGATATCATGGTGGATGCTTATAAATTTTGTATGACAACATGGATGAACCTTGAAGGAATTATAGTAAGTGGACTAAGTCAGACAGAGAAAAGCAGATACTGTATGATTTCACTCAGATATGGAATCTAAAGCAAAAAACCAAAAGTTAGAAAACAATGAAACCAAAACTCATAGAGAGAACAGATTGGTGGTTGCCAGAGGTGGAGGGTTAGGGGTGGGCAAAATGAGTGAAAGTGGTCAAAAAGTAGAAACTTTCAGTTAAGAAATAAATTAAGTCATAGGGATATAATGCACAGCATAGTGACTATAGTTAATAAATACATATTAACTATACTATTCATAATAGTATTGCATATTTGAAAGTTGCCAAGAGAGTAGATCTTAAAAGTTTTCATCACAAGAAAAAAAATATAACTATGAATGGTAATGGATGTTAGCTGGATTTATTGGGATCATTTCATAATAAATACAAATATTGAACCCTTGTGTCTTACACCCGAGACTAATATAATGTTATATGTCAATTATACTTCAGTAAAAATATTGCCTGTGAATGTTATATATTCTGGTCCTAAATTAAAGTATCTCACAATTTCTAAGTAACATAAAATGTAATGTTTGCATGAGACTGAAGTTAATGGACAGATTAGCAATTGTTGAAATCTCTGAACTTTGCTGTAGGTTTATGTCCTAAGAGTTTCTTACAAATTTTTAAGTACCAGAGTGAGAGATAAGGAGCTATAAGTCCCCCCACCATCTTCTGCCCAGAGGAGACAACCAGACTTCACAAATAATGTCTGTAACTTGCATTTCATCTACCCAGATAACACTGGAACTTCCAGCCATACTGCTTAGAGAAGGTGGAGGCAAAAGTGCTAGTTCATAAAAAGCAATCTTTCCACTTCTCAATGGACTCCTCTAACATTATGTAGATAAACCTATGAAAAGGTATGAACCATTCTAATACAGTTGATAAGGCCTGGGTCCCAGCTTCATTTCCACTGGCAAGTAGCTGTATGCCCTTGAACAATTTTGGCTGCAGTGGACTCATTTTTGGAATAACTCCACAGACCCTACAAATTCCCTGAAATTGTAATTCCAACTTCCAATTTTTCTGAGTTAATATCTACGGTAATCAAAATTCATTAAAATATATCCTGAGAAATCTATAAGAGAGAAGACACTGGTCAAAGACGAAAGCCCCAGTAGACTTTTTAGGAAGAAATCACAATTGAATGGTTCTTTATTAAGCCTACCAACTTTCTTCAGGTGGAAGAAAGGTTGAGATGAAGAGTGACCATAGTGGGTGTTTTTTTCTGCCTCTCATAAGAGGAAATTTGGTGCAGGGCCGCCAGAATGCAAGAGCATTTCTATGGGCCAATTGTTCAGTGACCTGTATGAAATGAGTTGGCTATTTCTCCAAAGGAGTGATCTCTTGTATAAAGTAAAGGATACAAAGAACAATAATGTCCAATTTGGGAAACTTATACCTTTGAAAGATAAATATACCTCTGGATTTAGGATGGAATCAGCAGGGATCCATTGATGATTACAGGAGAAGCAATGTGATTAGATTAGAATCTTAACTCTTCCCAGACACCTGAAAAAGAATTTAATTCAGTTTTTCTCTCACAGTTCTTTATTTTTCACATAGCAGACTATTCCACATCTGCATTTTTGTTACCATCTTTTCTGTTTGCGTTTCCTTTTCTTCTTTCCTTATCCCCTGACGGCCTAACGATTTCTTTATAATCAACTTCTACCCCCTCTAGTCCATTTCTTATGGTGAAGATTGTTTTTGTAATTCACGTCTTCTATTGGTTATTCTTAAATTTTTATTCTCACACTCATGAAAAATAGATTTACAGCCATGTGTCCATGGGCATGAAAGTGCATATCAGGACTGTCATAGTCAAGAAAACCTGGTGGACTTGATGTTTCAATGGCTTTCTCAATGTTGTGATTAAAAACCATTTATGAAGGAGTTGTAGCCTTTGGTTATTTTTCAACAGGTTGCCAATAATTTTGAAAGATAAATTTCTGGTCCTGGGCTCTTCTTGTACACCAGTGTATATTATACTAATTGATTGTCATGGATACATAATTAGTAGTTGCTCTGATTATATCTTGCCGTGTAACCAATCACTCCAAAATCTAGTGGCTTAACAGAGCTATTTTTTTTTTTAATTTAAGCTCACAAATCTGCTACATTTCCTAAATTTGACTGGCTAAATTTGTTCTCTGCCATGGGTTTTAGCTGTTGTTTAGTCTTTGTGGCATGGGTACATTATACCTGCTGGATAAACTTTGAGGTCTTCCATAGGGCAAGACTTCTTTTGAAATGCTGCATAACACCCATACATCTGCTACATGTCTCCTGATATTGCCATGTGGCCTCATTAGAGCAGACTTGCCTCTTAACAGGTCGCAATGATGGTGATTGTCTTCCCTTGGCATATGTCCTTTCCATTGGCTTGTTTAAGTACCAGATGGCCCTTATCCATAGTTGGCAACTCTAATTTTTTTTTTCAAAAAGAACTCATGGAAGAATCCATGGTATATCACGTATACCAAACTTCTTACTTAATAAAGCTCTGTCATTTAAAGTTACTGAATCCTAGGCAGAATTTAGTTTATTTTTAAATAATCAAGCAAATTGTGCACAACAGGAGCTTTTTCTTCCCTGCACTTTCCTTAAACAAGTTCTCTGTTCAAATTCTGAGATTGATTAAGAGCTTTTATTTATAAACTGCTAGAGGCACTCTCTCTCTCTCTCTCTCTCTCTCTCTCTCTCTCCATCCCCCCCTCTCTCCCTTTCTCTTATACTCCCTCCCTGTGTCCATTTTTTTAAATGTATGTCTTAAGGGGCGCTTGGCGACCCAGCAATTGCACTACTGGCTATTTACCCCAAAGATACAAATGTAGGGATCTGAAGGGGTATGTGCACCCCAATGTTTATAGCAGCAATGTCCACGATAGCCAAACTGTGGAAAGAGCCAAGATGTCCATCGACAGATGAATTGATAAAGATGTGGTACACACACACACACACACACACACACACACACACACACACAATGGAATATTATGCAGCCATCCAAAGGAATGAAATCTTGCCATTTGCAATGACGTGGATAGAACTGGAGAGTATTATGCTGAGTGAAATAAGTCAATCAGAGAAAGACAATGTATCATATGATCTCACTGATATGAGGAATTCTTAATCTCAGGAAACAAACTGAGGGTTGCTGGAGTGGTGGGGGATAGGAGGGATGGGGTGGCTGGGTGATAGACATTGGGGAGGGTATGTGCTATGGTGAGCACTGTGAATTGTGTAAGACTGATGAATCACAGACCTGTACCTCTGAAACAAGTAATACATTATATGTTAAAAAAAAGAAGAAGATAGTAGTAAGGGAAAAATGAAGGGGGGAATTGGAGGGGGAGACAAACCATGAGAGACTATGGGCTCTGAGAAACAAACTGGGGGTTCTAGAGGGGAGGGGGGATGGGTTAGCCTGATGGTGGGTATTAAGGAGGGCATGTATTGAATAGAACACTGGGTATTATACGCAAACAATGAATCATGGAATCAAAAACTAATGATGTAATGTATGGTGATTAACATAACATAATAAAATAAAATTTTAAAAAATAAATCTATTTCTTATGGGGCGTCTGGCTGGCTCAGTCGTTAAGTGTCTGCCTTCAGCTCAGGTCATGGTCCCAGGGTCCTGGGATCGAGCCCCGCATCGGGCTCCCTGCTCAGCGGAAAACCTGCTTCTCCCTCTCCCACTCCCCCTGCTTGTGTTCCCTCTCTCACTGTATCTCTCTCTGTCAAATAAACAAATACAATCTTTAAAAAAATAAAAAAATAAATCTATTTCTTATGACTCTGTCCCTCCTTTTTACAAATATTAAATGTCTCATTTTACTCCATAACTGATTATTGCAGTGAATAATTGCTATTGCTCATCTTCTAAGACTCTTTTTGTATAAAATGTAAATCACAACATCTTCCTTTCACTTTCCTAATTTTGCAGTTCAAGCATGGGCAATTAAAGGGAGAAGCTAGAGAAAGCTTACCCTAATATTTTCTTGCATATCTTCGCTGTGTTGCTGGTGAAACATAAAGAATATACTATTTGGAACCTTTACATATACAATAGCTGCCTTGTATTAGTCCCCTTACCATACTCTACAAGTAGTTAAGATGACCAAAAGAAATTAGAAATTGAAAGGAAAATAAGCACACCAAGATTAACCACCTTCCCCTGGCATATATAACACATGGTGCCACTTAGCTATGGTTAATGTAGACTTAATATATCCATGTACGGTGAAAGACCAAATACCTGCTAATTAGTGATTTGTTAACTTAGTTGCAACACTTTTGATGAAAAAAATAAATATTTCTATATTTGGTGACTTAGATAATCCTTATAAAGTGTATTAATTTGTTTTAATAGTTATACCTCTTGCAAATCCTTTCTATTTCCCTCAGATGCAACAATCTCTTTATTCTTTTTTTAAAGATTTTATTTATTTATTTGAGAGAGAGAATGAGAGAGAGAGAGCACGAGAGGGAAGAGGGTTGGAGGGTCAGAGGGAGAAGCAGACTCCCTGCTGAGCAGGGAGCCCGATGCGGGACTCGATCCAGGGACTCCAGGATCATGACCTGAGCCTAAGGCAGTCGCTTAACCAACTGAGCCACTCAGGCGCCCCTCTCGTTATTCTTTTGAGATGCCAAATCTGAATCAAATTTAAAACATGCAACATCTTCCTTTGTTTGCTACAGAATAAAATCACTTTCTTTTATTGAGATTCCTGGCTAAACACAGGGTAGACTTTTGATTTTAGTGGTAAAGAAGCACTTCAAAGCATTGTTTCTGATCTCGGTCTTGGTTGCCGTTGGTTGCAAGCTATGCTGAACACATGGGCATATATGTACATATGGTCACACTATTTATAAGGTAATGATTTTCTTCTCTTTTACATTCTAGGCTTATGCTTCATTAGGTACACGTTAATTTTTGTGAATGAGAACAGTTTTTATAAATCTCTGTTTGGGTCCCTCTTCTTGACCCTTAGTGTTTTCTTTTTCTTTTTTTTTTTTAAGATTTTATTTATTTATTTGACAGAGAGAGATCCAGTGAGAGAGGGAACACAAGCAGGGGGAGTGGGAGAGGGAGAAGCAGGCTTCCCACCAAGCAGGGAGCCCAGATGCGGGGCTCGATCCCAGGACCCTGGGATCATGACCAGAGCCGAAGGCAGACGCTTAAATTACTGAGCCACCCAGGTCCCCCAGACCTTTAGTGTTTCTTAAATCTTTGACTTTTAAGATGGTATCGTTGTCCTAGTCCACTTTTCTGTGTGACTGTTTCTAAGGACCCCTGCTGGAGTAAATGTTCAAATTATTAATGTTTTTATTTTTCCCTTAAGGTAAAAAATACCATTTGGCACAAAATATGCCAGGTTCCTGCAAATTCAACGAAACAATATGTTAGTGATTCAAAAAAAGCGCAGCTTCTATAGAAATCAGGAGAGCTTTTATGTCTTGAACATGATTTTGCAGCAGAAATCAGTCTTTCCTTCAGTTCTTTATTTTTCCTTCATATAAAAATGAAATTTCTTTACAGAGGAGCCACATAACACCGACAGCACCCCTATGATCACGCACTTAGAAAAATTAGAAGGACCGCGGGGCTCACAATGGCCTAGACACTTCGTGGGGAAAAAAAAATCTAGCTTCTTTTAAACATAGTTGTCTTAATCCGAGTGTTTCCTCTCTGTTCCATCTTGATATCCCACTAAAATTACATAAAAGGAATAAGCAAGCAAGGAATAAGGATACAGAGGCAAAGAGAACTGGAGAGGAGAATAGCAGCGGGGGGAAACGGGCCTCAGCTGGAAGAGTGAGAACTAACGTGGCAGGGAAAGCTGCAACCTAAAAACACACAGGATGGGTACCAAGGAGAAGTCAATGTCCTGTGCTCCATCTTGGGAAGTCTCAATGCATTATGGATGAAGGCATGGGCTGAAAAGGGGGATATTAGTTAAATTAATGTATAAGATGTTTACCATGTTCTCCCCCTCCTTGAGAAAAAATGGAAGTTTATTGACAGGAAAAATGGAAACAGGGAGTTTCCTTGTTTTCCCTGGGGGCTCTGAGACACCTAGTATAGGTAAAGTCAAGGTAAAAAAAAAAAAAAAACCAAAATCAAAACAAGGCGATTGTATAATACTATGAGACTCTCAGTAACACTTCCTCCCTTATAAGTCCCCAGGAGGAGATGATAGAATTCTTCTCTGGAAACTGGTGGGTCTTCCAATAAAGATACAGATAACGACATTTGGAGTGCCATGATGAAAACTCTATCTCTGTATGGCAGGCCAACATTTGTATGAATCCTGCTCTGTGGTCAACCTTAGGCAATATAGTCTCACTGGTTAAAGCTTTTTGGCTTAAGCCACTGAAAGTGTCAATTTTGTCACTGAAGTCAAGAAGTCAAGAAGTGCTGATTCATTCCCTTTGGGAAAATTAAAGGTCTGAATAATTGCAGAGTGGATGAGCAATGTTTCCATGTGCCCCCGCCCCCCTGCCCCCCGAAGCAAACCCTGAGACAGGGATTAAGGAACAAAAAGCCTACTTGGGAAGTGATCTCAGAGAATACTAGAAGGGGAGTGAAGAAGTCAGACAGAGGAGGAAGGCAGCCAATAAACTGTTTAATATCAATCAAGTTACCACTGTCTGTACATGGGGCTTAATCCTTCTGTGGATCATGGGAGTCAGTGGAGAATATACCTCAGAGTTATTCCTTCTGAGGTATGAGCAAGCTGGGGTATTCATACAATGATTCCAAGCTTGCACTGATGGAGGGCTGCTCCAGGAAAGTATTAATTAAGGCAGCGAAGTGAGCTCTAAGAGCCAGGGAAAGACATCAAGAAAAGCAGGGGTGCAGCTGGAACTCTAGCAGGTATGCACTGAGTGGAAAGTGCTAGGGAATTTGGGTAGGGTACAACAGCATCTACTACACATAATGAATTACTAATTTTTAAAAATTTGCCATCTGGATTATAATATATTTGGGCCCCATATAATTAAAGACCATAGCAATACACGAGAAATTTCTTTTTATTATTATTATTTTTTTAAAGAAGTAGAAAATCTTTGAACAGGAATCTTGGGTTACCCACGTTTCATGGAAAAAAAATACTGATTTTAAAATTATTTTTCATGAGATTTTCCCCAAGAATATTTGAAAGTATATTTTAAACAACCTGATAGCCAACTTTCTTTTCTCTTTTTGGATCCCTTTTTTGTTTCCAGGAAAAAATAAAATACTTAAGATCAAAGACGGTGAAACTCTTATAAACTGAGGCAGTTCCTAAGGGTCAAATAAAACTAGAGAGGAAAAGGAACATACTTCACAAATATTGGGCCAAGAAAGTACACAGAGGAAGCCTCAGTTAAAAATCTTTGCTATTTGTGGAAACTAAAGCGTATTCCTATCTTCAGCTCACTCTAGACTTGGAAAGGTGAAGAGAAATCTCAAGAACCCTCAGACTCTGATGGACAGAGAGAGATGAAAGGAAATGGGAGCCAAGCCTGTATGTTCTGTATGCATCTCCTTGTTCACGAAAGAAAATCCAACCAGTCCACTGGCAAATAAATATGGCCACTCAGAGACTGCTGTGCTCATGAAAAAAAAAATCTTTTATTGTTTTTAAGATTGAGAGGCAAACAATATACCTTAAAAGACACTGATTTCTTATGGCCCACACATATGAAAGGCCTATCAAAATTTTAGCTGACAGCAATACTGTTTTCATCACATATGCCTGTATTTATTTCTTGTCATTAATTACATCCAAGGTATACAAGTGGCCTTTATTTTTGTTGGCTACCAGCAGAAAAAACATTTCCTGGGGAAAGCATGAAAGGTCAAGGGCCAAGTTCCTTTTTCATATTTTCAGCCTTATAGTATGTGCCTAGAATATCTTAGATACAATACTAGAAAAAGAGGCTATTTTCTTTTTGAAATTGAGATCTATTTTAGGAGTAAGGAGCAGCCTGGATGTGTCTTCAGATTAATTTTTCTTCCGAAACATTCTTCCCATAGAATTCTTTCTCTGAATTGTTTCAATGCAGTATCTGATTAAGTCATTGTTTTTCATTATGGCCATGCAGTTTTTCCATATTTCTCAAAATGAAATTTATTATTTGGTTTAGTTGTTTCTTGGCCTGTTTTGCTCCTATATTTTTGAGGCAAGATGTTAAAATATTATTTCATGAAATACTTCAAAGTGCTACAAATGTTTGGAATTATTCACATATTTATAACTTAAGGGCTGGTGCATAAACTTCCATTTGCTCCCTTAATTGTTGTTTGTTTTACATTGGGAGAATTATATCAAAAAATAAATAACTTCTCAGCTCATTCGGGTACTTTTCCAGGTGCAGAGTTATACTGTTTTTTTCATTTGTTTCATCTAATTCCGTATTCTGTGGGAGGGTATATCTAAAATAAAAAAATACAACAAAACCAACAAAATCGACAGTTTCTTTCCAATAAACTCATCTTTTTTTTAAGATTTTATTTATTTATTTGAGACAGAGAGTATACATGAGCAGGGGGGAGGGGCAGAGGGAGAAGGAGAAGCAGACTCTCCGCTGAGCAGGGAGCCCGAAGGACCCTGGGATCATGACCTGAGCCAAAGGCAGATGCTTAACAGACTGAGCCACCCAGGCACCCTCAAGTCTTCTTCTTTGTTTTAAGAAAATATTTATTATTATTTGTTATGGATTGTCTGTTTCTGTCTCCAGCCCCACCCTACCCTCATTCATATGTTGAAGCCCTAACCCCCAATGTGACTATATTTGGAAATAGGACGTTTATGGAAGTCATTACGTTTAAGTAAGGTCACATGGGTGGGGCTTTGGTCAAATAGGATTCATGTCCTTATAAGTGTCAGTGGAGATCCCACTCTTTCTGTCTCCACCATGTGAGGACACAGTGAGAAGGCAACCATCTGCAAGCTGCGAAGAAAGCTCTCACCAGAAATAAAATCAGCTGGCCTCTTTGGAAGGCATAACAATGATCATGAATTGCTTCACTCCTAAGAATAAATTGTCATACTCTGGAAATTAGTTGATTTAGGTTTCTTTGCATCCTTAGATCTCTGACATATTAAAACAACAACAATAAAACAACAACAACTTTGATTTTATAGCTTACCTAGCTTGTTATTGTTAAGGTGGAAGAAACAATAACAGGAATTTCCTCATCTTCTTTGAAAATGGAAATCTCTAACACTTTAAAATGCAATTTGAAAATAGTTTTGACTTTATGTTGGTCTTGTTTTAGAGATCCACAGTGGAATTTGCTAGCTGCACAGTACATTGTTTTATGTTTGATTAACATCTATCAACTGGCTAATGTATTCCAATGATTGACAAATTTGTAGATAATGATTCTACTTTCAATAATGATTCATTTACTGGAACATAGACTTTGGGTTAGACCAGCCTGGCACTTACTTAAAATTACTGCCACTGTATGTGGTAAGCCCTTTACTGGTCCTTGACCTGCTAGGATTTTTTCACTAAAGTTCTTCCATTATCCTTGGATGAACTGTCTTCATCTTATTGTTTTAACTATTTTCTTTATAATTTCATTTGTACATATTTATCTGTATTGCTCATGTTTATACTATTTTTTTTAATTTGGCATCTATTTCCTTTTACGTTTCATTTAAGAAAAATCATCTGCATTTACTTGAATTTATTAAAGAAAAGTCATGCTTAATTTTATTTTAGAGTGATACATATATTTCCTGTCCAGGTCCTTCTCCAGTCACCCTCCCCCTCAGGAATCTGAGTTGTGCAAGTCTCATTGCCTATATCATATAATGAATGTGCCCACGGACATCATAATCACTTTATTAATTCACTAGTTATCATTTATCTTTTAACAAGTGGTAATTGGGCACCCACCAGGTACTCTGCATGTGCTCGATGTTTGATACAATAATGTGCAAGAAACAGTCATTGACCTAGATTGATTACATTACGTTGTCCCACATTCTTTCACGCTTATCTCTTTTTGGTCAATAATTTTATGTGATGTTTTTCATAGATGCTAATATCAGTAACCTAACTCACTTTTCAGTAGTCTTTCGCAATGCTGAGTCAAGTTAAAGATGAAAAGCCCTTATCTGGCTTATAGAATCTAAGAAGATTTATTGATTTAATGTTGCCTTCATAGACATTCCAGGTGGTAGGTCCAGCCTAGCACCTGGCAGATAGTCTCAGTAAGAATCATATAACAAATAGAAAATATACTTAACTAACAAGATTTCACAGTTATCCCATTTTTAACCTCCCTTCAAATGCAATAAAACCCCAAATTTTTATGGATGGAGAGACATTAAAAGAACATATAAGAGAAGGCACTGCAGCTTGTGTTCTAATTCTAATATATCAGATTTCATGGGAGATGTTCATCTATCTTTTTGTGATCCCATGGCATCTTGTTCTACCATTAGTTGACATTCTAAGGGGTGACTGGCACTATAAAAATTCTCAAGATTGCCAAATTTCCCTAAAATTTCATGAGTAAAGAATTGATTATTCTGTTTGGTTCAACAGATGAATATGCAATATACACACTTCTTTTTTTAAGATTTTACTTATTTATTTGAGAAAGGGAGAGAGTGAGAGAGAGCATGAGCAGGGGGAAAGGCAGATGGAGAGGGAGAGGCAGACTCCCTGCTGAGCAGGGAGCCCCACACGGGACTCGATCCCCGGACTCCGGGATCATGACCTGAGCTGAAGTCAGACGCTTAACCTACTGAGCCCCCCGGGCGCCCCTATATAACACTGCTTGATAAAAACAGGTTGTCAGTTACTTAAGCCATTTTTTAGGATGAGAAAGGTTGTGTTAATATGACCTTGAGCTATTTATCAATTAGTGGTCAATTATTTTAAATTTTCAGGATTGCCTATCTTTAACCTTTATTTATCCATCCTCCTTCCCTAGAGTTTTACCTACCCAATAATAGCCAGTTAGCATAACTTTTAATCATTCTGTGTATTCATGATCTGTACTTAGGTTCAAGTGTGATTGACAGAGTGCTTAGTATATTAGTTGCCATCTGGATGGACCAAACATTGAAACCTGATTGTTCTCTTTTGGAAATAAAATTTAATTGCTGTTATATACCAACACTTGAGTATCCTTGGGGAGACTATCTAAATATATCTGTGCTAACTGTGATACGAAGCCCCTTCTAACCCGGGCTGTAAATATGTGATTCCAGGAGAGATCCTGAGACTGATGGGCAGGAGCCACTTACCATGACTTGTGACTTCCAACAGAGCCACTGACACCGCCACGAGTCACTGACAGCCCTGCCTTGGTAGCCTTCCTGGTCCATACCCATAAGCTTTTCCCTTTCTATTCTATCTCCATGTAACAATAAGGTGGAGAATATTTTCCTTGTAGAAATAAATACTTAGGCTACACATAAACATACTGAATGTCAAGTGAAGCCTTCCATAGATAACTTGCTATCCTTAAGTGGGGGGGGAACAAATCAAATTATTGATTTCAACTTCAAAGTCAGATAAATTAGCCCATAAAATTCTTTTGGAGAAAAGCATTAATTATGGCATCCAAAGTGGAAGCTGAAGCAAAGGAGAACCGATTTTTGTAACCTAAAACTAACATGATGGGAAACTTGTTTTATTGAAAGAAAAAAAGGGGACCCAAGAGTTTAGAGAATCATTTTCCATGGCCCTGTCTCTGGAGTAACCCAAAGAATGAGCTACAAATACACATTTTATCATATTTATATGCCTGATTTAATGGTTAATTACTTCTACCATGTTTCAAATTAGCTAGAAAAATGAGCGGACACATAAATATTCAAGTTGAAGAAAAGAGAGGGCAGAAGACATCTTAAGAAAATGTTTGGTGGTAGACACCTAGGTGGCTCAGTTGGTTAAGTGACTGACTCTTGATTTCAACTCAGGTCATGATCTCAGAGTCATGAGATTAAGCCCTGTGTTGGGCTCTGTGCTAAGCGGGGAGTGTGTTTGAGATTCTCTCTCCCTCTCTCTCCATCCCTCCCTTGGCTCCTGCTCTCTCTCTCTAAAAACAAATAAATAAATCTTAAAAAAAAAAAGAAAGAAAGAAAATGTCTGGTGAAAAGTTAAGTATGCAAGCTGAATTTCCTTTCTACACCCATCTACTCTTTGGAAGAATCCTTATATCTTAAATAAGAAATCTCTCTGCCTTATTGTCCCTTCTCCCAGACTCTCTTCTTTCTTAGAGCTTGATGTGATGGTGGGGTGTACCGCCTAGGTCTTGGGTCACTCAGTCAGCTTATCAGAAGGCTGTGTCATGCTTAAAACAGAGATCTAACAGTGTTTTTTTGGATTTTTTCCAAAATCCACTGATCGCTTTAAGGGAGGGTGGAATGCTCTCTTATACTCAGTTTTCAAGCAGTGATTCAATTTAACACACATACACATTGTGCCAACTACTGTGGTAAGAACCGGGCATATAAATTCAGTCTAAACATCTGCTATAGCCCTCCTGCACGTGTTAAGCCTGATTAGTCACCATTGCATTTTAAGTCCAAAATCCTTCCAATAATTTCTATGACTTCTTTCCTCATTTTTTTCTGACTTTGCATTCATGCATCAGTGCACACGTATTGTTTCAGACCTATGCTGACCAGTAGACATGTCTAAGTCCTGTTGCTATTACCCATGAGAAACTGAATCATACTCAGAATTTTCTAACTTTAGACACTTTAGTGAAAAGTTGAAAATAATGAGGAAGGGACCCATGACGCACTTTCTTGTTTTCTTCCATATTTTTGGCCCATTTCTCTCATTCTTTGTCTTATCAAAGGACTTGACCTTGACTGCTTGACCTTCTTCATCGCATGCCCCTTAAAAATGTAAAAATACACTTTTTTTTTAACGTGTTTCTCCTGGGAGTGTGGGTCCAACAGTCAAGGTTACTTCCATAGAGGGACCTCTACCCTTCCCTTTAGTGTAAACAAATTAGTTACTCAACATTTAATGGTGTAGCTAAATAAATGTGAACATGAATGTAGACAAGTCTCTAGGGAAATTCAAATCTCCTGATTAACTTTAAAAAAAGTAAAAAACCTGCATAAATTAGAGATGGAATATCTGAATAGAAGAAAATTAGAGGCAGTCAAATATCTACCCACAAATCTGCGTCAGGGCAAAATAATATCTTTTGTTTTGCCCAATTTTCAAGAATCTCTAGTTTATATTTTATAGAAAATCCTCCAGAGTACAGGAATTAATGGTAAATATGAAAATCTTCCCAAATTGTTCTATAAGCATAATATAACTCTGATATCACAAATGAAAAGTGAATGCATAAAAACTTCATTTTCTTAACAGTTTAGAGGTATTAGTTTAATTTTTTCTTGAGTCAATATTGAAAAGCTAAGTTTTAAAAAATGTGTTCATTTTGATGTAAGTCTTAAATTTGTTAGCATATTAACATTAATTCCATTCTCTTATTATGTTTTTTAAAATTTAATTTTATCAGAGTATCACATACATATAAAATGTGCACAAAACCCTTGTAAGGTAGATTGATTTTCACAAAATTAAGTACAAATAAAAGCAGTACTCAGAAAAAATAATGCAATATTATTACATATCAGAAATCCCCTCCATCGTCCTTGAGGGAAACGATGTTAGTGTAACCATTATTCTGCCTGTGCAACCATGGACTAGCTTTGCATTTTGTAAAATTTATATAAACTGAATCATATGGTATATATTCTTGTGTCTGGCTTTCATTCTTAAGGTTTAAGGATTTGTCCATGTTATAGAATGTAGTTATAATTTGTTAGTTTTTATTAGTGTCTAGTATCCCATAGTGTGAATATGCCACAGTGTATTTATTCCTTCTACTTTTTTAAAAAAGATTTTATTTATTTATTCATGAGAGATAGAGAGAGAGAGAAGCAGAGGGAGAAGCAGGCTCCCAAGGAGCAGGGAGCCCGATGTGGGACTTGATCTCAGGACCCTGGGATCATGACCTAAGCCGAAGGCAGATGCTTAAACATCTGAGCCACCCAGGCGCCCAATTCCTTCTACTTTTTAAAAAAAGATTTATTTATTGCTTTGAGGGAGAGAGAGCAAGAACATGCCAGTGGTAGTTGGGCAGGGGGGTGGAAGCAGAGGGAGAGGGAGAGAGAATCTCAAGCAGACTACAAGCTGAGCTCAGAGCCTGACATGGGGTTTGATCTCATGACCCTGAGATCATGACCTGAGCTGAAATCAAGAGTAGGATGCTTAATTGACTGAGCCACCCTGGTGCCCCAGTTCCATTTTTGATATACATTTGAGTAGTTTTCAGTTCTGGCTATTTCTAAAATAGGAGAAAATTAAAAGGGAGTTGAAGATCTTTCCCCAAATAGGCATCAGGCTCAAATAATTTGGGGATCAAGTTCCACCAGATTTTAAGAACCCATAACTTCTATTTTCTATAAACTGCTCTAGAACATTCTTTGACATGCCTTTTGGAATACAATTGCTGGATCACAGGGTATAAACACGTTCAAACATTTTTCTAAACTGGTGCCCCAATTTAAATTCTCAGCAGCATAGCTGTAATATACTGCTCCCCCACATTTGGCATTCACAGTCTTTTTCGTTCATTACAGGTGTGTACTAGTATCTCATTTTGTTTTAATTTTCATTTGTTTATAATTAATGATATTGAGCCCTTTATATGTACCTACTGGCCATTTGGATGTTTTTTTTTTTTTATTGTGATGTGTATAATCTCTTAACCCACCTGCTTTTTCTTATTAAGTTAAAAAAAATATATCCTAGATGCAAATTTTTCATCACGTATGTGCATGGAAAATATTGCCTCTCAAAGGCTTTCCCTTTCACTGCCTTAAATGGTGTCTTTTGAAGAAGAGAACTTCTTCATTTTAACTTAGAATAATTTATCCATTTTTCTCCTTTATGGTTTTAGCTATTCTTGTAACTTACTTAAAATATCCTTGCCTAACACAGGGTTTAAAGACATCGTCCTATGTTTTCTTCTAGAAACTTTATTGTTTTACTTTTCTTAATTTAATCTAGGTAATCCAGTTGTGTGTGTGTGTGTGTGTGTGTGTGTGTGTGTGTGTGTGTGGTATAAGATATTGTCAAGATTTCATTTTCTCATGGGGTATTCTATTCTAGCACCATTTATTGGAAAGACTGTCCTTTCCCACTTTCTCTGCAATGGTACCCCTTTTCATAAATTTAGTAACTGTAGAAGTATAGGTTTGTTGCTGAGCTCCACATCCTGTGACATCGGTTTTGATACCTATTCTTTTACAATAAATTTGATATTTGACTGTAGGAGTTCTCCAACCACTGACCTTCTTTAGTCTTGGCCCTCTGTATTTGTATATAAACTTCAAAATTATTAAGCTGGGGCATCTGGGTGTTTCAGTCAGTTAAGCGTTGGACTCTTGATTTTGGCTGGGGTCATGATCTCAGGATTGTGAGATGAGCCCTGCGTTGGGCTCCACACTCAGCAGGGAGTCTGCTTGGGATTCTCTCTCTCCCCCTCCCTCGGCCCCTCCCATGCTTGTGCTCTTTCTTTCTCTCTCTAAAATAAATAAATAAATCTTTAAAAAAATAAAATAAAATTATCATGGCTATTTACACAGAGACACATACATACACACCTGGTGGGATTTTAACTGAAACTATATTGATTCTATAAATCAATTTGTGGAGAATTATTATTTTTTTTAACAAAATTGAATCTTCCAGGAACATGATCTGTCTCTCTGTTTACTTAGGTATTTTTAAATTTCTCACAATTATGTTTCATAGTTTTTAGTGTACAACATGTTATCTTTATTCTTAGCTACTTGATTTGTTCATGCTATTGTATATATATTTTTTTAAATAGTGAGTTTTCTTTTTTTAAATATTTTATTTATTTATTTGACAGAGAAAGACACAACAAGAGAGGGAACACAAGCAGGGGGAGTGGGAGAGGGAGAAGCAGCCTTCCCGCCCAGCAGGGAGCCCGATGTGGGGCTCAATCCCAGGACCCTGGGACCATGACCTGAGCCGAAGGCAGACACTTAACGACTGAGCCACCCAGGTGCCCCGCTATTGTATATTTTAATATTTTCTGATTATTTGTTGCTGGTCTGTAGAAATCTAAATTGACTTCATATTCTGCAACCTAGCTACATCATTCTGTTATTTTTAGGTCTCTCTTATCGGCAATTAGTTAACTTCTATATGCCCTATTTTCTGATGTGTAAAAAAGAAACATATTAGTAGTTTAACTACACAGAGATAGTGTGATAATTAAGTGAGATAATACATATCAAACGCTTAGAATAGTTTTTAACCCAAAATAATTGCTATATAAGTGGTAGATATTATTATATATACTAACATAAAATGATCTCCAAGACATTGTTAACACACCAAGTTATAAATTAAAGCATTATAACTCCAATATGCTTAAATAGCAATGATTATGTGTGCAAGTGTATATTTACATGAATGTATAGAAAAGGTCTGAAAGAACACTAATTAGTGCATTAATAATGGTTACTTCTGGGATGAGCATGAGGTGGGGAAATGTAAAGACTTTATTATGTGTACTTCCATATTTGTTTTCTTTTTGTTTTTTTCTTTGTAATGAGACTGTATTTAAATTTTACTTACATTCCCTAAAATTCTAATTTTAAAAATCAACTTTGATTGCTCTATGAAATGTAGAGAAGAACTGGAAAGCTCACGGGTCAATATAATCTATTTTTTTTAAAGATTTAAAGATTTTAAAGAGAAAGAGAGCACATGGGAGGAGGGGCAGAGGGAGAGAATCTTCAAGCAGATTCCCGGCTGAGCATGGAGCCCAGTGCAGGGCTCCATCTCGGAACCCAGAGATCATGACCTGAGCAGAAACCAAGAGGTGGACGCTCAACTGACTGGGCCATCCAGGCACTTCTCAATATAATCTTTCAGTGCTAGTGAGGTAGTTAGAAGGAGAAATTTCCAGGGCTTATAAGTGGCAGCAAGCCCAGGGAATGGAGCAGAAAGTATGGAATGGACAGATCTCAGTGATGATCAGATGCGAAAGGTAAGGAAGAGAGAGAGGACTTCTCTCTGATGTCCAGGTTTTTGGTTTTGGTGACTGCGTAGACGGTTGTGTTAGTCAACAAGATGGCAAATGCCAGAGGCAGGTAGGCTTGTAGGAAGAAAAAAAGCCAATTTCAATTTTGGACCTGCAAAATCTGAGAAATGTGTGCTGCATTCATGTGGATCTTGTCAGTAAGCACTTGGGGACCTGTATATGGTGGTCAGTAGAATGGCTTGGGCTAGGGCTTATATTTTGGAGCAGACTATGTCTAGTGCATATTTAACAGCCTGAGATGTCCATGCAAAGATGCATGGAGATGGATGAGAAGAAGGCTGTGGCCATTAGCTCTTCTTTCACCTCCTTTTTTTTTATTGACAGTTGGGGGTACAAGACAGAAAAGCAAGATGCTCCAATGGGAGGCATAATAATCTTTTTTTCTTCTCTTCCTTGAAAGATCATTATTCTACACATATCATAGAATGTGAAACTCCTTTTTTTTTAATGGTGATGGTGGTCTGCTTTCTCAAAAAGCTGAACTGCTCTTCAAAAATAAAAGTAAAATAAACTCTAGATGCTTTTCTACTTCTACACAAACTAATAGGATCCCCAGTGGCTTAGAAAAGTGTTCCTCTTCCCGTGTTTCTCTGTAGTTACCTCGCGAGGGCTACAGATTCACCTACCAGCTGTTCAGAAATGGTGTGAGGTTCTGAGGCCTGAGGGCATCTGAAGGCAGGTCCCTTTTTTAAAGTTTGGGTTGACCAGAGGTATGTTGTCTCTGCAAATACAGCATGACTCCTGAGTGAGAAGTAAAAATAAAACACCATTAGTTTGTTGTTTCAGGTAGCTGACACAGATTGGTTGATGTATTATTTTTTCCTCTCATTGAATTGACTGTAGCAACAACTCATTATTCAGAAAATTTTCATTAAATTTCCTGCAAGTTCAGGAAACTGGACCAGGCCTAGTGTCTTGGATTTAAATATTAGGGGGTCATTGTCATTTTTATGGCTCTCAGAAGGGCCCTAAATATTTTTCTGTATAAGTGAGTTACAATACTTTACAATAGAATAGTGAATAGCACTTTGGAATATAAAGTGCGGAATTTTTGGTATTCATTTATGGATTACCTTGTATTTTTATGAGAGTATCCAAACAATAAAGGTTTAACAAATTATCAGCTTAAACACATAGTAATATCTCAGGCCTGAGCAAACAACATGGCTTTTATTTAGTTACCAAGAAGAGGAGTCTCTATTGGGTTTCATTTTCTCAGCATAAAATCGACAACATTGACATTTCTTGGAAGGTTCCTTTGTGTTGAGACATGGTCTAGGTATGAGGATATATGGTAATTAGTCAAACAAATAATAATTAAAGCTATCATTCTGTGTGTGTGACTAGAAAACAATAAGCTAAGGAGAAATGTGTCTGAATGATAAAAAAACAAACAAAAAATGAGTGGGTAGTGTGTCATGAAACCTTGGCAATGGTTTGCCAGGGACTGTATCTTAACCCAAAGGGAAGAAACCAGTGCATGGATTTCCTGACACTTTTACATTCAATTTGAATGTTAGAATTGGGGCATCTGGGTGGCACAGTCAGTTAAGCAACTGACTCTTGGTTTTGGCTCAGATTGTGATCTTAGGGTCACAAGATCAAGCCCCGGGTCAAGCCCTGTGCTCAGTGCAGAGTCTGCTTGAGATTCTCCCTCTCCCTCTGCCCCTCCCATTGGGGCTCTCTCTCTCTCTCTCTAAAATAAATAAATGAATCTTTAAAAAAAAGTCAGAATAAAAACTGACTTCTTAGACAGAAAAACAGACAGGCAGACAGACACACACACGCACAGGTCTACACAGTAAAGAACATAATTCTGTGAATACTTTAGTCCAGAGCCAACATTCAATTTAGAGGATAATTAAGGGAAAGGGAATTTCTTCCTGAACTATCCACAATTGACTTTCAAATAGCTGTCACTGGAAGCAGCAAAATGCAAACCAACAAGAAAATACAGTTTTTTCCGGAAATGTTTTAATAACTCAATGTATTAGTTTCTTATTGCATCTGTAACAATGATTTGTGTCTTTCTCACATACACTATGAATTCACTCCAACCCTAGGTCCCCACAAGTCCCAACCCATTAGAGTATCAAGTCAGGTTCCAAATCTGATCTACATCTCATTGGTTCTAAAGTCCCAAATCTCATCATTAAATCATCTAAATTGGGTGTGAATGAGACTCTAGATATATTTCATCCTGGCACAGAATTTCTCTCCATCTGTGTACCTATAACACTGAAGACTCAAGTTATGTGTTCCAAAAATAAAATGATGGTACAAGCGTTGGATAGCAGTTATATGTATCCCCATCCCCCAAAGGAGAAAATGGAAAGAAAAAAGGAGGTCCCAAGCAATTTTGAAATTCAAGTGGGCAAACTCCATTAGGTTTTAAAACCCAGAAATAGTTTATTCCTCTGTGGTCCATGGATCCAACCTCTGGGCTCAAAGTTCTCTTCTTCTGCCCCACAGAATCATCCTTTCCTTTTTCACTGAAGGTACTATGAGTTTTATCAGTCTGTTTCCTGCCTACAAATTTTTGGGAGTCCAAAGTCTTCTGGGTCTCCTGCTAGCTCAGGGATTCATTCCATTAGACAAAATGTTTCTCCACTGGTCTTTTCTAGATAATATCTCTATTTTTGTCCTCTGCTGAAATAGCTGAGGGGATGCATGATTCACATGCCTCATCACTTCAAAGGGCCTTCTCTGTGAATGAATACTGTGACCTTTTGTCTCTTCTAAGAATCTAGGAAAAGGCTCCAGAGAATCACCCTTGGATTTCTCTCCAGAGCATACCTTCCTGACAGTGAATCTCTTAATTTTGCTATATTTTACAATCTGGATAAGGCTAAATACACACTTCCACCAAGTCCTTTTTGCGTCATGGCTCCTCTCTCAAATTATCTCTTTTTTCCTCAAATTTTACCATAGGCAGCAAAGAGAACCAGGCTGCATCTTTAACACTTTGCTTGGAAATCTCCTCAGCTAAATATCCAAGTCCACTGTCTATCAGTTCCGCTCTCCACTCAACTCTGTGACACAATTCAGCTATGCTCCCTGCCACTAAGTAAGAGGGGTGCCCTTTCTCTCAGCTTTCAATAGCATTTTACTCTTTATTTCTGAGCCTTTAGCAACAGCCCCTTTAAAATCCATATTTCCATCAACAGTTTTTTTTATGATAATTTTAATGTTCTCTAAAATGATAGGGACTTCCTTCTGAGCCCTCACAAGCAGCACTGTAGTGCCCATATTTGAACCAATAGTCGGTCTGAAGGAATCTAGTCTTTTTCTTTCATGCACCTCAGAATTCCTCAATCTTCTATCCATTACCCAATTCCAAAGTCACATCCACATTTTTAAGTATTTGTTACAGCAGGATTTCCAGACACCAAAATATGTATTCATTTCTTATTGTTGCTGCAACAAATCGTCACAAATTTGGTGCCTTAAAATGGCACAGATATATTCTCCTATAGTTTGGAAGGGCTGGAGAAGTCCAATATGAGTGTCGAGGAACTAAAATCAAAGTGTTAGCTGGTTTGATTCATTCTGGAGTCTTTGAGGGGGGAATCTACTTCTTTGCTCTTTTCAGCTTCTAGAAGCTGCCTGCATTCCTTAGCTCCTGGCCCTTTATTGCATTATGCTAACTTCTTACTTCCAGTGTCATACTTCTTAGTACTTTTCTGATCTTCGGCCTCTCTCTTATAAGGACCCTTGTGATTACATCACCCCCCCAGGTAATCTCCCCACCTAAAAACCCTTCACTTACTCACATCTACAAAGTACCCTTGCCATGTAAGATACCATATTGACAGGTTCTGGGATTAGGATATTGGATATATTTGGTAGACATCTTTGGGGGACTCACTCAAAGAAAACAGATTTTTGCCCAAATTATCCAATTTGGAGAATTTTTTTCAGCCCTCTACTTTTGGCATTTATTCATTCATTTGTCTTTTTATTTAATTCATTAACATTTAATAATCATCTCTTCTGGACCAGGCTCTGTGTCATGTATCAGGGCTAATAAAGATGATTATTAGGTTTCCTATACTCAAAGCACAAGGGGAGAGAATTGCAAAACAATATTGTAAGAACAAAATGGAGTTACAAACAAAATGTCAGATCCGTGAGAATCAATATCCTAGTACCTGTTTGCCAGTAAGTGAAATGACATAATCACATATGTCAAGTATGTTTCAAAATATTGACCAACTTACAGCCATCTCTTGGGAGTCTCGGATGAAGACTGACTGCCTGGCAACTCTTAAACACTTCCTCACAATTCTGAGCAATATAAGAGGCTTAAACCTGAATTTTTCTTTAGCAGGAAGCATTTTATGTATTTATCACATCAATTCCCATACCTTGGACAATCCTGGTCCCCAACAGTGGCCAACAAAGTTCTAGAATCATTGAAAATGCTTACTAAATACTTGTCAAGCTGAATTGAATTGAATTTGGATTTGAGTTGCAAAAAAGGATTGCTTGAAAAAAATCATTCTGCTGTTTTAGGGGGATCTAAGAAGAGTGTAATGAGGCTCTTTGTTGACTTCCACTTCAGCTGGTTGTCAGAGAAAAGAAACTCTTATCAAGTGTGACATGGAAAAATGAGATTGGAAGAAAAGAACAGTGCTGGTTGGGTTTGAGATGTGATCAGGAAGGTTTTTATTTATCCCTTGGTAACCTCTAGAGAGCGTTGACAGCTGTATCTTCCCTTAAAGCCTTAATAACCCAACCAATCTGTTTGGCATTGGTGGTAGAGCTGCTGGTCATCAATTTCATACTTGCTAATGATTTACTAGTAGCAAACCCAGCCCCAAAGTCTGCAATCCAGTAGCACTGGCAGCCGTAGAGGAAATACTGGCCTTGAGGCACTACACAAGCTATAAAGAACCAGGATTGTCTAGACTTGACACTTTTTAATGCTGCCCATAACAGTACAGCCTTGGACACAAACTCTACTCCTGGCTTAAAAAATGACACTATCATTGATATCAAAGATTTATTCTATAATAGACAGACTGTGCTGGTGTGGAAACTTGTCATCTATAATCCACTGTTTCCAGAAGGCTGGGCTAAAATGTATCTTTTCACTGTGGACCAAATCCATGCACCAAAGGTTTTGCTGAACAAATGGGTAGAATAAATATGGGAGTGTTTATCTGCCCTAAGGGTAAAAGGCAAACAAATTAATTTCAATCTCTTTAGCAGATGTCTTGGTTTTCCCAAAATGAGTGTGATAGCTACCCATGTCTCCTATGTATCAGTTAAAACATTCTAGAGATTCTCTAAAATCCAGAGCCTGTGTATCCTGTCTCCTCTCTACACTACCCAGGCAGCAGTGACTTTTCTGCTTTTTCCTCCATTATAATCATTATCAACCCACCATTTATTAAGCACCTATTATATACCATGCACTTTAACGTGCAGTTTATTTAAATGATCCCTTAATTTCATTTAATGCTCTTGTATGAAAATTTTCTATTCCCAACATCAGTTTGGGGTGTTTTTATCTTGCTCAATCCAAGCCCAAATTTTAGGAGAAACTACCTTCATACCCATAATCCTCCCAGTGTCCTTGGGCCCCTTTTGTGCTTTCAGATGCCTTGACATGGGTCAGGGAGGAAACGCTCATAGAGCAGCCAAGAGCTATGGCCTTCAACGATGCAAAGCTTGGGCAAGATGTTGGCCTACTTACATTATGACTAAAGAACTGGCTTGTGGGAGCTCTGGATATGGAATGGGTACATTGTGACTTACCCAAAGGTAGCTAGCCAGTTTTGGCTAATTTTACTCCAACTGGAACCTAAGAGCTGATGAACTGTCTCATACTCTGAGACAGGAGGACAATGCCCATCGTAGCACTTTTTGCTCTGGTCTATATACCTGGCACTTCTACACTGACAGTACTCCTCTAGAGCCTGGGCCTCAAGATTTCCACACCCTGAGTTTGGCACTTCTCTTCTTTGGGCTTCCACCAATGTCCCCCTAGATCTAAGATATCTAGAAGTGCTTAGGTTTCCTAGATCTGGGCCCCTAAGCATTATTCACAGATAATGTGTTTATTTTATGTCAAGGGTAAGAAAGTCTTGGTATTTGTGGCAAAATTGTGGGTCCAAGGGCTTCCAGAGAAAGAATAAATAGAGTTGAGTTTTATATTAAAAATTAGAACAGGGGGCGGAGCAAGATGGCGGAGGAGTAGGAGACCTGGATTTCGTCTGGTCTCAGGAATTCAGCTGAATAGGGATCAAACCATTCTGAACACCAACAAACTCAACAGGAGATCGAAGAGGAGAGTAGCAACAACTCTCTGAACAGAGAAGCGACCAGTTACTGGAAGGTAGGACGTGCGGAGAAGTGAATCCGAGGCGATATTCAGGAGGATAGACGGTGGGGGAGGGGCCTCCGCCGGCCGCTTCTGGCAAGTGCTAGAGCCGCGGAGCACAAAATCGGACCTTTTAGAAGTCCCACTGAGGGACGTCGCTGCAGTGGCTAAGCAGGGGGTGGAATCCTCCCGGGACAGTGTGGTCTCAGGACCCTTGGAGTCACAGAAAGACCGGGGGAGCCTGAGTGCGCCAGAGCTCCCAGGTATCAGAGCGGGGAAGCTGGCTGCAGAGACGGAGCCGAGGCGCGGGCTCTCAGCTCGAGGTTGCCACAAACTGTGATCCGCGGCCCAGTCAGGCCACGGCTCCTCCAGCAGGGACCCAACAAGCGGCAGAGCCGGGGAGACTCCCCTTCCTTCCCGGGGAGGAGCGGCACGGGAGCGCACCGCAGGGATCTGCTGGGTTTGGAGACTCCACACGGGGTCGGGTGCCAGAGATAGCAATGCTTGGTCACGGGCCGGGTGAGCACGGAGTGCGGCCAGAGACCGGGGACACGGGAGTGACTGCTTTTCTCTGGGGGCGCACTGAGGAGCGGGGCCCCGAGTTCTCAGCTCCTCCGGGTGGAGATTGGGAGGCCACCATTTTTGCCCTGGTCCTCCAAAGCTGTACCGAGAGCTTGCAGGGAACAAAAGCTCCTGAGATCAAACCCGAGCGGCTTGCTTAGCCCGGACCGACAAGGGCGGGGCAATTCAGCCTCCGGCAAAGACATTTGGGAACCACAGCAACAGGCCCCTCCCCCAGAAGATCAGCACAAACAGCCAGCAAGCCAAGACCAAGTTTACCGATCAAGGAGAATGGGAGAACTCCAGCGCTAGGGGAATACTGCCCATAGAATTCATGGCTTTTTTTTTACCATGATTCATTAGTTCATCAAAGTTAATTTTTGTTAACTGTTTTTTTCTTTATTTTTCTTTTTCCCTTTTTCAACCAACATCTTATCAATCCTTTTTTAAAAAAAAAAAAACATTTTTTATTTTTCATTTTTAGAGTCATATTTTATCCCTTCATAGTAGTTACCCTTATTTTTGACATATATATATAAGTTGTTCTCTCTTTAAAATTTTGAGATACAGTTTCTTCTAACAGATCAAAATATACCCTAAATCACTAGTGTATGGCTTTGTTCTAGTCTCCTGCCTGATCACATTCTCTCCCTTTTTCCTTTTTTTTTCTTAAATCTTTCTTTTTTCAAACAACTTCTTATCTTATCAGGTCCTTTTATAAAATCTTTTATAATTTTCATCTTTAGAGTCATTTTCTATCCCTTCATTGTATCAACCCTTATTTTGTACATATATGTCTTTCTTCCTTTAAAATTTTAGGAGGCACTTTTTTCTAACAGACCAAAATACGCCCAAAATCTAGTGTGTGGCACTGATCTATGCACTAGCCTGATCATATTTGATCATATTCTGCTTTTTTTGTATTGTTCTGTTTTTGTTTTTATCTTTTTTTTTCTCTTTCTTTCCCTTTCTTTTCCTCTAGTTTCAGGTCTTTTCTGATTTGTATACAGTATATTTCCTGGGGACGTTGTAAACCTGTTAGCATTTTGTTCTCTCATTCATCTATTCTCCTCTGGGCAAAATGACAAGACGAAAAAGATCACCTCAGCAAAAAGAACAAGAGGTAGTACCGTCAGCCAGGGACCTACTCAGTACGGACATTAGTATGATGTCGGACCTAGAGTTCAGAATCATGACTTTAAAGATACTAGCTGGGCTTGAAAAAAGCGTGGAAGTTATTAGAGAAACCCTTTCCGGAGAAATAAAAGAACTAAAATCTAACCAAGTCGAAATCAAAAAGGCTATTGATGAAGTGCAATCAAAAATGGGGGCACTAACTGCTAGGATAAATGAGGCAGAAGAGAGAATCAGTGATATAGAAGACCAAATGATGGAAAATAAAGAGGCTGAGAAAAAGAGAGAGAAACAACAACAGGATCACGAGGGCAGAATTCGAGAGATAAGTGATACGATAAGACAAAACAACATTAGAAGAATTGGGATCCCAGAAGAAGAAGAGAGAGAGAGGGGGGCAGAAGGTATATTGGAGCAAATAATAGCAGAGAACTTCCCTAATGTGAGGAAGGAAACAGGCATCAAAATCCAGGAGGCACAGAGAACCCCTCTCAAAATCAATAATAATAGGTCAACACCCCGACATCTAATAGTAAAACTTACGAGTCTCAGAGACAAAGAGAAAATCCTGAAAGCAGCTCGGGAGAAGAGATATGTAACCTACAATGGTAGAAACATTAGACTGGCAACAGACCTATCCACAGAGACCTGGCAGGCCAGAAAAGACTGGCAAGATATCTTCAGAGCACTAAACGAGAAAAATATGCAGCCAAGAATACTATATCCAGCTAGGCTGTCATTGGAAATAGAAGGAGAGATCAAAAGCTTCCAGAACAAACAAAAACTAAAGGAATTTGCAAACACGAAACCAGCCCTCCAAGAAATATTGAAAGGGGTCCTCTAAGCAAAGAGAGAGCCTAAAAGCAGCAAAGAGCAGAAAGGAACACAGACAACATACAGTTAACAGTCACCTTACAGGCAATACAATGGCACTAAATTCATACCTTTCAATAGTTACCCTGAATGTAAATGGGCTCAATGCCCCAATCAAAAGACACAGGCTATCAGATTGGATTAAAAAACAAGACCCATCAATATGCTGTCTGCAAGAAACTCATTTTAGACCCAAAGACACCCCCACATTGAAAGTGAGGGGGTGGAAAACCATTTACCATGCTAATGGACACCAAAAGAAAGCTGGGGTGGCAATCCTTATATCAGACAAACTAGATTTTAAACCAAAGACTGTAATAAGAGATGAGGAAGGACACTATATCCTACTTAAAGGGTCTATCCAACAAGAAGATCTAACAATTGTAAATATCTATGCGCCGAACATGGGAGCAGCCAATTATATAAGGCAATTAATAACAAAAGCAAAGAAACACATTGACAACAATACAGTAATAGTGGGGGACTTTAACAACCCCCCCGACTGAAATGGACAGATCATCTAAGCAAAAGATCAACAAGGAAATAAAGACTTTAAATGACACACTGGACCAAATGGACTTCACAGACATATTCAGAACATTCCATCCCAAAGCAACGGAATACACATTCTTCTCTAGTGCCCATGGAACATTCTCCAGAATTGATCACATCCTAGGTCACAAATCAGGTCTCAACTGGTACCAAAAGATTGGGATCATTCCCTGCATATTTTCAGACCACAATGCTTTGAAACTAGAACTCAATCACAAGAAGAAAGTCGGAAAGAACTCAAATACATGGAGGCTAAAGAGCATCCTACTGGGCGCCTGGGTGGCTCAGTTGGTTGGGCGACTGCCTTCGGCTCAGGTCATGATCCTGGAGTCCCGGGATCGAGTCCCGCATCGGGCTCCCTGCTCGGCGAGGAGCCTGCTTCTCCCTCTGGCCCTCCCCCCTCTCATGTACTCTCTCTCTCATTCTCGCTCTCTCAAATAAATAATCTTTAAAAAAAAAAAAAAAGAGCATCCTACTAAAGAATGAATGGGTCAACCAGGAAATTAAAGAAGAATTAAAAAAATTCATGGAAACCAATGAAAATGAAAACACAACTCTCCAAAATCTTTGGGATACAGCAAACGCAGTCCTGAGAGGAAAGTATATAGCAATAGAAGCCTTTCTCAAGAAACAAGAAAGGTCTCAAATACACAATCTAACCCTACACCTAAAGGAGCTGGAGAAAGAACAGCAAATAAAGCCTAAACCCAGCAGGAGAAGAGAAATAATAAAGATCAGAGCAGAAATCAATGAACTAGAAACCAAAAGAACAGTAGAACAGATCAACGAAACTAGGAGCTGGTTCTTTGAAAGAATTAACAAGATTGATAAACCCCTGGCCAGACTGATCAAAAAGAAAAGAGAACTGACCCAAATCAACAAAATCATGAATGAAAGAGGAGAGATCACAACCAACACCAAAGAAATAAAAACAATTACAAGAACATATTATGAGCAACTCTATGCCAGCAAATTAGATAACCTGGAAGAAATGGGTGCATTCCTAGAGATGTATCAACTACCAAAATTGAACCAGGAAGAAATAGAAAACCTGAAGAGACGTATAACCACTAAGGAAATTGAAGCAGTCATCAAAAATCTCCCAAGAAACAAAAGCCCAGGGCCAGATGGCTTCCCAGGGGAATTCTATCAGACATTTAAAGAAGAATTAATACCTATTCTCCTGAAACTGTTCCAAAAAACAGAAATGGAAGGAAAACTTCCGAACTCATTTTATGAGGCCAGCATTACCTTGATCCCAAAACCAAAGACCCCATCAAAAAGGAGAATTACAGACCAATATCCTTGATGAACATGGATGCAAAAATTCTCACCAAAATACTAGGCAGTAGGATCCAACAGTACATTAAACAGTACAGTACATTAAGAGGATTATTCACCATGACCAAGTGGTGCAGCCCTGGGCTGCAAGGCTGGTTCAACATCCACAAATCAATCAACGTGATACAATACATTAACAAAAGAAAGAACAAGAATCATATGATCCTCTCAAGAGATGCAGAAAAAGCATTTGACAAAGGACAGCATCCTTTCTTGATCAAAACTCTTCAGAGTATAGGGATAGAGGGTACATACCTAAATATCATAAAAGCCATCTATGAAAAACCTACAGCAAATATCATTCTCAATGGGGAAAGGCTGAGAGCTTTTCCCCTAAGGTCAGGAATGCGGCAGGGATGTCCACTCTCACCACTGCTATTCAACATAGTATTAGAAGTCCTAGCCACAGCAATCAGACAACAAAAAGAAATCAAAGGCATCCAAATCGGCAAAGAGGAAGTCAAACTCTCGCTCTTTGCAGATGATATGATACTGTATGTGGAAAACCCAAAAGACTCCACCCCAAAACTGCTAGAACTCTTACAGGAATTCAGTCAAGTGGCAGGATATAAAATCAATGCACAGAAATCAGTGGCATTCCTATACACCAACAACAAGACAGAAGAGAGACAAATCAAGGAGTCGATCCCATTTACAATTGCACCCAAAACCATTAGATACCTAGGAATAAATTTAACCAAAGAGGCAAAGGATCTGTACTCAGAAAACTACAAACTACTCATGAAAGAAATTGAAGAAGACACAAAGAAATGGAACAACGTTCCATGCTCATGGATTGGGAGAACCAACATTGTGAAGATGTCAATGCTACCTAGAGCAATCTACACATTCAATACAATCCCCATCAAAATACCATCCACTTTTTTCAAAGAAATGGAACCAATAATCCTAAAATTTGTATGGAACCAGAAGAGACCCCGAATAGCCAGAGGAATATTGAAAAAGAAAAGTAAAGCTGGCGGCATCACAATTCCGGACTTCCAGCTCTATGACAAAGCTGTCATCATCAAGACAGTATGGTACTGGCACAAAAACAGACACATCGATCAATGGAACAGAATCGAGGGCCCAGAAATGGACCCTCAACTCTATGGTCAACTTATCTTTGACAAAGCAGGAAAGAATGTCCAATGGAAAAAAGACAGTCTCTTCAACAAATGGTGTTGGGAAAATTGGACAGCCACATGCAGAAGAATGAAACGGGACCATTTCCTTACACCACACACAAAAATAGACTCCAAATGGTTGAAAGACCTAAACGTGAGACAGGAGTCCATCAAAATCCTAAAGAAGAACACAGGTAGCAACCTCTTCGACCTCAGCCGCAGCAACTTCTTCCTAGAAACATCGCCAAAGGCATGGGAAGCCAGGGCAAAAATGAACTATTGGGATTTCGTCAAGATAAAAAGCTTTTGCACAGCAAAAGAAACAGTCCACAAAACCAAAAGACAACCGACAGAATGGGAGAAAATATTTGCAAATAACCTATCAGATAAAGGGCTAGTATCCAAAATCTATAAAGAATTTATCAAACTCAACACCCAAAGAACAAATAATCCAATCAAGAAATGGGCAGAAGACATGAACAGATATTTTTCCAAAGAAGACATCCAAATGGCCAACAGGCACATGAAAAAGTGCTCAACATCGCTCGGCATCAGGGAAATCCAAATCAAAACCTCAATGAGATACCACCTCACACCTGTCAGAATGGCTAAAATTAACAAGTCAGGGAATGACAGATGTTGGCGGGGATGTGGAGAAAGGGGAACCCTCCTACACTGTTGGTGGGAATGCAAGCTGGTGCAACCACTCTGGAAAACAGTATGGAGGTTCCTCAAACAGTTGAAATTAGAGCTACCATTCGATGCAGCAATTGCACTACTGGGTATTTACCCCAAAGATACAAATGTAGGGACCCGAAGGGGTACGTGCACCCCAATGTTTATAGCAGCCATGTCCACAATAGCCAAACTGTGGAAAGAGCCAAGATGTCCATCGACAGATGAATGGATAAAGAAGATGTGGTATATATACACAATGGAATATTATGCAGCCATCAAAAGGAATGAGATCTTGCCATTTGCAACGACGTGGATGGAACTGGAGGGTGTTATGCCGAGTGAAATAAGTCAGTCAGAGAAAGACATGTATCATATGACCTCACTGATATGAGGAATTCTTAATCTCAGGAAACAAACTGAGTGTTACTGGAGTGGGTGGGGGTCGGAGGGATGGGGTGGCTGGGTGATAGACATTGGGGAGGGTGTGTGCTACGGTGAGCGCTGTGAATTGTGCAAGACTGTTGAATCACAGATCTGTACTCTGAAACAAATAACGCAACATATTTTAAGAAAAAAGAAAAAGAAGAAGATAACAGGAGAGGAAGAATGAAGGGGAGTAAGTCAGAGGGGGAGAGGAACCATGAGAGAGGATGGACTCTGAAAAACAAACTGAGGGTTCTAGAGGGGAGGAGGGTAGGGGGATGGGTTAGCCTGGTGATGGGTATTAAAGAGGGCACATTCTGCATGGAGCACTGTGTGTTATGAACAAACAATGAATCATGGAACACTACATCAAAAACTAATGATGTAATATATGGTGATTAACATAACAATAAAAAAATTTAAAAAAATTAGAACAGATTGCATATTACTGAGAGAAAGTGGAGCATGGTGGCTAGACTGTGTGTGTTCTCAGGCCAGTCTGGCTGGGTCTGCAGCCAGACTCTACCACTGACTAGTTCACCTAGGAAAGAAGTTGGCAATTTTTTTCCATTAAGGGTTAATAGTAAATAGTTTGGCTCTATGACCATGCAGCCTTTATTACATCTACTCAGTGCTACCACTGTAGCATGAAAGCAACCACAGGCATTGCATAAACAAATGAACATGACTGTATTCCAGTAAAACTTTATTTAAACAAAAACAAAAATAAAAACAAAGAACAGATGTTAGGCTTGATTTAGTTCATGGGCTATAGTTTACCACCCCCTAACCTACGCCGATTTACTTAATGCTATGGACTGATTGTGTGTGTCCCCAAATTCATCCCAATAGGATGGTATCTGGAGGTGAGCTTTTGGGACTTTTTGGGTGCTGAAGATAGAGTCCTCCATGAGGATAGAGTCCTCATGAATTGGCTAGTGCCCTTATGAAAGAGACCCCAGAGAGCTCCCTCACTTCTTCTGTCATGTGAGGACATAGGGAGAAAGATGACCATCTATGAACCCGGAAGCGAGCTTTCACCAGACACTGAATCTGCTGGCCCCTTTATCTGGGACTTTCCAGTCTCCAGAACTGTGAAGAATAATTGTTTGATGTTTAAGTCACACAGAGTACGGTATTTTTGTGATAGCAGCCCCAAGAGACTAAGGCACAGCCTCTCTGACCTCATTTATAAAATAGGGATAATAAGATAATACTGATGCACATAAATTACTTAGAAGCATGCCTGGCACTCAAGAAATTCTATGACTATTGTTCTTACTATATAATTTTATATCCAGCTGCCTAATCAACATTTGCACTTGGTTATCTGATTGACATTTCAAATTTAATAAGTCCAAATCTGAACTTTTGATCTTTCTTCTCAAATCTGTCCCTCTCTCAGACTTCCCCATTTCAGTGGATGGCAATTCCATCTTTCCAGTTGCTCAGACTAAAACCCTGGACTCAGCACCAACTCTATTCTTTCCCCAATATCCTATATTTAATCCATTAAGGTGTTCTTTTGGCTGTATATCTAAATATATACAAAACCTGATGACTTCTCCCCATTTCTACTGCTACCACTTGGTGTCTCTTGGTTGTAATTGGACCTTTTCATGGAGGTTTAAGGAAAATCCTCCTCCCATCTTTGCTCTCTGGCTAACCCCACCTTCCCTCCTGTGGCTTACTAAAGTTAGTTTTACTTTATTTGCAACTATTTTAAAATCTTAAATAAAGTCAATGGGCAATATTTTCCTGGCCAGGATACCATCATTGGAGAATCTTAAGCATTAAACTTAGGGAATAAAATCATTCCAATTCATGCAGAAAATCTGCCAAGAAGAACAAGAGGAGGGGGACTTAAATTTTCTGTGGTTAGTTAAGTTCCCGTACCTTACCAGATGCCGGGTAGAAGATTGCTCAATTGGAGCTGGTTTAGTTACGACTTCTTCATCAAGAAGCATTAAGTCTGGGTGGGGCCGGGACAAGGGTGGAGACAATGAGATACTTGCCTCTGTTGCAAAATTGAAGAGGGTGCCAAAACCTCTGTAGTCAAGAGAAATACTATTTTAATACAATATTCTAAAAGAATCAAATCGGCGAACTATGACTTGTGGCATAACCTCCTGTTTTTGTCAGTGAAATTTAATTAGAAAACACCTATCCATTTCTGAGGGCGATGGGACGCAAGCCTGGAGGGAGAACAGTAGGGAGTTCAGTGGGCAAGCTGACCAGCAAGTCTTCATGCCTACAATTGCCTCTCACTAATAAGGATCACTTTCCACATGACCCTGGTGCAACGGGAAGGAAATCGGCCTGGGAAGCTGGCTGACCAGCATTCTAGTTCTGGCACTGCCACGGGCCCTGGGCAAAACTTGTAATCTCTCCTCATCCATGAAATTAAAGGTTTGAACTTCATCATTCTCAAAGGTCTTGTACTTCTAAAATTCTACAAAACGCATTTGCCAAACTTTCTCTAGGTACCTAGTCACGTATGCCATTTGTCTTGTTCCCTGAATCCTCTGCACTCACACTTTGCTTTTTTCCAACGAAGTTCCTTTCGTTCTTAGTTTTGAGGTGGTTAATTCTGATACCAGCATAGTTAAAGTAGACCCTGGAGCCACCTCCAAATCCCATATAGTACTGACTTATTAGCATCTCCCCACAGAACACTGTGCTCTCCTTTTGGTGCAGATGATCATGGTACACGCTAGAATTCTCATTCTGTTGCTTTCATTCTGAAAGTGCTTTTATACCCTGATCATAAATCTGAATAATAATAACTTTAAATTGGAGGCTGCTGGCTAGCAGCTTTATTCTTCTCTGAAGGTGACACCGAAGTGAACGGGCACATAGCAGACACACTTACAGGAATTAAAAAAGAAGAATGTGGGAAGAATTCACTCATGAAAGTGCCGACAATCCTTTAAAGAGTTCCAAGCCTGGCTTTGATGAGTAGAGTGAAAGCAGAGAGTGACCAAAAGGATTCAGGAAACATGGCTTGATGCCCCTGAGCAGTTGCAGCTAATACCAACACTTCATCCAGTCTCTGTTGTAGTGCCACTGGCTTTTCTACAAATCATTGTTAATTTACCACTGTTACACCCATGTATTAAAAAGTACATTTAGGGGCACCTGGGTGGCTCAGTCCATTAAGCGTCTGCCTTCAGCTCAGGTCATGATCCTAGGGTCCTGGGATCGAGCCCCACATCGGGAGCCTGCTTCTCTCTCTCTCCCTTTGCCCCCTACTCATGCTTGCTCTCTCTCTCTAGTGCTCTCTCTCTCTCTCAAATAAATAAATAAATAAATAAAATCTTTAAAAAATAAAATACATTTAACTAGCATAGAAGACACTATGAATTGAGCATACCCTCAAGCGTATCAATTTTTCTATACTCATAAGTCTATTTCCTTCTTAAATATCTAATGAATTTTTGTGGACACTAATATGAACCATCCCTCTTTCTCTTTACTTGCTTCATTTCCCACAAAAAAAAGAAAAGTAACCATTCAACTCACATTAAATTTTTTTTAAAGATTTTATTTATTTATTTGAGAGAGAGCAAGAGAGAGAGAGCACAAGCAGGGGGAGCGTCAGGCAGAGGGAAAAGCAGGTTCCCTGCTGAGCAGGGAGCCTGATGTGGGGCTTGAGCCCAGGATCCTGGGATCATGACCTGAACCAAAGGCAGATGCCCAACCGACTGAGCCACCCAGGTGCCCCAATCACATTAGATTTTTATCAAACCAATAGCAATCACTATTTTTCACACTTTTTCCAGTCAATGAAGAAATTTTCCACTCACCACTCGAGAAGCATCCTGCCAGCCTGGGACTGACCACCAGAAAGACATATACCTTGTAGAAAATCCAGTGGCTAAAAAATGAACAGCCACTCCAGCCAGCCCATGCATCATTAGAGTTGGTATAGGAAACCTCTCTTCCTTTCCCCTCAAAATGATACCTGCCAGGTTGTTAGTCTTCAGGCACCATTTGCACACACCTCAGCTCTCCTTGTTCTGTCCCAAGCTAACCCCTTCTTAATGGATGTGGAGTCTGGCATCTTTCTTTCTATGCGTACCCACTCATCTTCTGCCTGTACCCTTGCGGTCTTCTCTATACAATTCTGCCAGGGAGTTGATTTTCTGAGAAACCAGAATCACAAAGGGCCAAAGAAATTTCTGAGAGAACTCAAGCGATCAGTAGATGTGATTGACATAACATGCCACAGGTTCTCTGAGACTCGTTTGCTCTTACTGTTATTGGAGAACCCACATTGCCTTTCAGTGAATGTTGATCATCATTTTTTTAGGGCCATTTCCTCACCAAAATGATGCTTAAAAAATAGGAGTGTCTTTTATTATCTATGAAAATGGCTTTTGTTATGTTTTAAGTATATAAAATCATTTTAAAGCCCTTTGTGTTTGTTAAAAAAATGTTACAAGACTGGAATAATTTGTTTTTATTTATTTATTTTAAAAGATTTATTATCTATTGAGAGAGAGAGAGCATGAGTGGCAGGAGGGGCAGAGGGCGAGGGAGAGAGAGAATCTCAAGCAGACCCCCTGCTGAGGGCAGAGCTGGATACAGGGCTCGATCTCATGACCCTGAGATCACTACCTGAGCTGAAACCATCTACTAGGTGAACTAGTGAGTCATTTGTGACAGTAATGCTCTCTGTTGCTCTAATGTTGGGTAAGTAACTTTGGGGGATGTGGTCTCCACTTCCATTTCCATCTACTGTCTCTCTTACCTGTGTTTACTGCAGAGACTCTATTTTTTTGATTCCTTGAAGCTTGGATTCCATGGTAATCATGTGACTTAGTGACAAGTAAATGGAAGTCTTTTGGTGTCATTTCTTTCTCTTCCTATTCTTTCCATTTTCTCTCTGAGACACAAAGATGAAGCTGGAGCCGCTATCTTGCAACCACGAGGCTACAAGCATTGAGGAATACCCTTAGGATGGCAGAAGGGAATGACAGAGGAGCTTGGATCATTGAGCCAGCACACTGGCCCTGAATTACCTAATTGTAGATTTAATATTATGAAAACAGATAATCTCTTATTTTTTAAAGTACCGTGGTTGTCTTTTCTGTTATTTGCCGCTGTACTTATTCATTAATGATACAGTTGATGAGCCATATGATTCTTTTTGATATAACTGCTCTTGCACCACTTGAAACTACTCAGTTGTGACATAGCGATGCCTCTAACCATGATCCTGATGATGACCCAGCGGCGGCTGCCATGAAGTTTCCATGTTGGTCTTCCTTGTGCAATTCAGGAAGCAGATGCTGGTGTTGGAAATGCTTGTGTGAGCTCTTCACCTCTGATGGCTCTCAATCAGTTAAGGCGAAGGTTTCTTCTACTACCCAAGGCTTGTTAGAATCAAGGTAGAAATATCCAGAGGAGGACAGTGGAGAACAGCTGTTGGGAACATTTGATGATGTTCTTTCTTTATGTATTTATTTAATAAATAAATATTGAGAGCATGTTATGAGCCAGACACTGGGTTAAGGCACTGAGATGCCCAGATGGCTGATTAAAGAAATTTCTTAGCTACAGCTTGGTTGAAGCACCTCTGGAGAGTGTGAGAGAGAGCAGAACGCCACCAGAGCTAAGGCACTTGAGAGAAGGATTCAAAAATGGAAAGGTGACAAATACTTGATTGCAAGGAAAATAGAGAAAGGTGGTTGCAGGTCCAAAGTCAAAGGCAGACAGACTAAGAGAAAGAGAAAGGATGTGAAAGAAAGGAAAAGTTCTTCCTCTGTCTTGCAAGGTCTTCTAGCTGGACTAAGAATTAAATTCACATGAGACAGATTAACAAGGAGGAAAAAATCAAAGTTTTATTACATGCACATGGAGGCCTGATAATGAAATTGAGACCTAAAGAGATGACCAAGGCAGGCAGTTTTTATATTTAAGACCATAAATAGGTGAGGAATTGACAAGACAAGGAAAATAACTTTGGGAGCTTCCATTAGTAAGGAATTCTAAACAGTATTTGGGCTGGGGCGGTCAACTAGTAAAGTAACAAGGTTTGTTTATATAGCCTTCTTGGCTCTAAATTTCCTATCCCTGGTGATAAGGATGTCTCTCCATCCTGGTACAGGGAGGATGCCTTCCATATGGAGATTTATTTCCTGCTTGAAGGGGGACAGAGGGTCAGAGTGTCCCTGTATGGGCTGTCTCTTAAGTAACTCTAATTTAAAATAATCAACATGCAAAGGGGCACATTTTGGGGCAGCCTGATTTTGGCCCCTACAGATGATAAGAAGTACAGTCAATCAGACACTTTTACTTTTTAAATAACCAAAACATATATGCATGCACCACATGTAAGAAGGAATACCTATAATAATTGTACAGCTCCACGAATTTTCACAAACTGAATACATTTGTGTCACCAGAACCCAGATCAAGAAAGAATATGATCAGCATCCTGGAAGTCCCCCCTCCCCCCACCCCCTGCTTCTTTCTGTCACAATTCCCCTAGGCCTAGCAACTATCTAATTTTTTTTTTAAGCAAGCTCTATGTCCACGTGGGGCTCAAAGTCACAACTCCAAAATCAAGAGTCACACACTCTATGGACTGAGCCAGCCTGGAACTCCTCTCATTTGTTAACATCATAAGTTAGTTTCGTCCATTTTGTTACTTTGTAACTTTATAGTAATGGAACCATCCAGTAGGTACTCTTCTGTGTCTAGCTCATTTTGCTAAACTTTATATGAGTGAGATTCACTCAGATTGTTGCTTAAAATTAGCATTTATTCTCATTGCTGTGTAGTTTTCCATTGTGTTACTGGTGCAGAAATTTTTTAGCCAGCCAGCCTACATTTGATGGTTATTTGAGCAATTTCCAGTTGGGGCCATTGCAAAAATATGGGGAAAAAAAGGTCACGTACATATGAGTGGTATACTTCTGTAAGCATTTCTGCTGGCTATATAAACCTAGGAGTGGATTCATTGGGTTATAACATAGGTGCATATTTATTTTTAGAGAAACTGCCAAACATCTTTCCCAACATTATTCTACAAATTTATATTCTACGGCAGTGCAGCTGCAGCTGCTTCACATTCCTGCCAACACCAGGTAGTTTGCATTATTTTCAATTTAGCTGCACAGCGCCACTATGGTGGGTATATAGTAGTTTCTAATTGTGCGTGTGTTTTATGCTCAAATGCCTTAATGAAATATAAATATAGTGAAATTACACAACTTTGAGTGTAAATCTCAATGAATTTCTACTAGTGTCAACACCCACGTAACCGTCCCTCATATAATGATGTAGAATATTTCTATCACCACTCACTATCCTCTCCTGAGGCATTCTTACAATTTCTAACACCAAAGATGAGTTTTGTCTGTTCTTGAATATTTATCAAGTGGAAACGTATAGTACACTTTTGAGGTCTAGCTTCTTTAGCTCTTCTTTAGCCTGAGACTAATCCATTTTATTGACGTATTAGTTATCTATTAATTCCTTTTGCTGGGTAGTATTGTATTGTATGGTACTTTTTCAAGGCAAAGGGCCAGGCTCACCCAAACTAAACTTGGTCTGTCTCCCAGGAATCTGGGCATCTACACCTCTTCTAATATGAGTTTTTAGAGCCTCATAATCTTTTGGCGTAATTGCATGGCCTAACTTAGCCTTGGCTAATTTTTAAAATTGTTTCTCCCTAGAGCAATCTCGTTTTGGTGGAAGTAGCCTGACATGACCCTTTGACATCAGAATGCCTAGTCAATTCTCTTATTCTTGCCTTTCTACTTTCACATTTTCCTTGCTACTCTCATTTCCGTTTCTTTCCTCTAGATTTAGACATAAAAATGTACCATTTAAGTATGAATGTCCTTTGAAAATTGCTAATGCTCTAGAAGCTTTTGAAAACTTGACCTAGGTATAGTTGAAGTCTCTAGAATGACAGCTACCCTAAGTGCTCCGTCACAGGGAGAAGCCACAGTTTACTCCGCTTTGTTTGCAAGCACTTTGTGAAGCCTTCTTTTACCGCCCTCACTTCTCTGTGGAGTAGCCAAGAGTTGGACACAGTAGGTTGGTAAGTTGGTATATTTCAGCATACTCTTCCCAGGAATGACTTTGTGGCAGGTACCAAAGGTAGAGAGATGACAAAACGCCATCCCTCAGGGACTATGGCTCAAGCTGGTGCGGTACCGGGGAAGAGGAACGCAGTACACGGAAATTATTTGTTCTTCAGGGACACAACCTTAACCACATCGGACCGGAAGACTCTCAAATCGTGTTTCTAAATGATTACATTCAATCTAGATCAAAATCTATTTTAAAAAGTTCAGAAAATAGAAATGGTGATGCACCCAAAACACTCTGACCCTTTTCTTTCTTCATTTAAAACCAAGATTTTTTGGAAGAAAACACAGTATAAACTTCAGCAGCAAATGAGATTACCAAATGCTGACTCAACCACCAAAGAGGGCTTCACTGAAAAAAGGGAAGATGAGGCAGAGTGCTACTGCCAGCACAGTGGCTGCCAAACTGAATTAGACTCTGATTTTGCTTGGGGGAATATAGTCTCTACTCTATTATGCGTATGTGGATATCATATTTTCCTGAATCATACGTCCATCCCTGGAGAGATGAGGGGGCTAAGCTGGGACATGCGGGCCCCCCAGTAGGCCAAAACTCGGGCACACCATTCCAATGAATATTCTTCAATTTTGTCTACCACTTATTAGTGAGGAGCTAAGTGTCCATTAGTAAAACTGTATACCCCACTCCACATGTTCAAAATAAGGAATTTATTATATATAATAATATAATACAAGGCTGTGATTTGTTTGCATTACCTTTTATGTCTCCATATTTTGGCACTCATCACGGATTACAGATGGTCCTTTTCACTTACTAGGAGCAGACATAACTTGCATGCATAAAGCAACAAAACATCTTCCAAAATACTTTCATGTAGGTTAAATGCTTGCCACTTTTCTGCAGTACTTATTCTCACTCCAGTTTTCTTTTTTGCAATGCATATAAAATGGCTTGACATTTAGCTAGGAGGATCAACCACTCCCCCGGCATGCTGGGATGAAGCTCCCCGGTCATGATTTGGTTTCTGCTTGACTTGAACTGACCTCTCAGGCTCAACTTTTCCAACTGGCTAACTTTAGTTTAGGGTTGGTGATTTTTGTTTTGTTTTTGTTGTTTCATTTTTCTGTTGCTGTTACTTTATTTCATTTTATTTTATTTTTAAATCTTTCCCTTCTTAGTTTCCTTTATCCCTTCCCTGCCCAAGATGGTAGGCATCGTATGCCTTTGAGGGAGATTACATTTACTCTTGCTCCATTGTGGACAACATTGTGTGTGGAAACCTAAATTACCTGGAGTCATTTTCCTGATGTATTCCATGCTGGTTTTGAGACCTATAATTTGACTCCTAAGGTGGCTGCCATCTAACTCCTGAATCCATTCCTGGGAGATTCACCAAAAGAAGGATGAAAAAACTAGGTATGGGGAACTAAGGCCAGATTTGGGGCTCCCTAGGGGAATGTTAATTAATAGAAAAGATTATCCAGATGTTATTTAATTTTTAATATTAATATTTAATTTATTCAAATTAATTCAATCTATTTTTTCTTGTATTAAGTTCTACTTTTAAATCTTTTATGTACTTGAATTTAGCAAAATCTAACAGATTTAAAGGGACTTCAACTAATGTTGTCCTATTTCAAATAAAATTGTAAACTCTTTTGAATATTTTATTTTTTTTAAGATTTTATTTATTTATTTGAGAGAGAGAATGAGAGAGAGAGAGAGAGAGCACATGAGAGGGGGGAGGGTCAGAGGGAGAAGCAGACTCCCTGCTGAGAAGGGAGCCCGATGTGGGACTCGATCCCGGGACTCCAGGATCATGACCTGAGCCGAAGGCAGTCGCTTAACCAACTGAGTCACCCAGGCGCTCCTCTTTTGAATATTTTAAATTAAATTTATAAATGTAGTACATTAAATTTATTTTTTAAGAATGTCAAATAACTGACATGCAAAAATAAAAACCTTTTGAATACCTAAATCACTTTTTCAAATCTAAAAATTAAACTTATAAAAATAGAAATTTAAAAAAATTTTTAAAGATTTTATTTATTTGAGAGAAAGAGAGAGAGAGCACAAGGAGGGGGTCAGGGTCAGAGGGAGAAGCAGACTCCCCACTGAGCAGGGAGCCCAATGTGGGACCTGGTCCTGGGACTCCAGGATCATGACCTGAGCCAAAGGCAGATGCTTGACCAACTGAGCCACCCAGGTGCCCAAAATCTTAAATTTGTATTAAATAGTTCCATATTGTATATATGTATAGTAAAATTTCAACCTCAAATCGCACATCTAAATCAATTACTCAGCTACACATTCCACATTGGAATCATAAAGCTCTCAAAGGGAAAATGCTTTCAAATATTACAATCTCTGAAAATATCAAGCACGTATTTAATACAAAAATTAATACCATAATTCTCTTAAGCATGTTCAAATTTTCTCAAGGTTAAAAGATTCTTATTCACTAGCAAGAGTTATAATATTTAAATGATTTTGAGGTTACCTTCTCAACTAGGGAGGGTTATGTAAGAATTAGGGACACTATCTAGGACAGCTTTTTATGATATCTGTGGCAGAGACTCTACAACATATTCAGGGCAGATTGCCCACCATCCTAAGTGTGAATCCTATGAATATCTTATTGTTTTGCCTTTTCAAGGGAATGTGCAACCCATGCTATCTTACCACAGGATTGAATTCAACTGCTTGGTTCTATTCTGAATTACTTTTATCGTTTGGGCTACCTATTCAGGCTACCCAGCTCATAGGGATTCCACATATCTCTAGAGTGGGACGTGTCATTATAATGACATGAATAGAAGGTATTGGGATGCACCCTCTGGAAAAACACAGAGAAAAAGACTCAAGAGAGAAAGGCATCAGAATCTACTTAGCTAGTGTGCCCAGGATGTTTTGCAGTGAAGCTCAGAGCCATTGCTATGCACTGAAAACCCATCCTCTTTTTTTCATATAATCATTCAATAAGCACTTATTAACGTCTACCATTGTCTAGCCTTTGGAGTTAAGAAAGGAAGAAATAGGCAAGAGGAACTGATTGCTTAAACATCTATTAGGTACCAGACATTTTATTTGCACCCAACAAACCCATGAAGCTGGAAACATCAGTTTTATTTTATGGATGAGGAAAATGAGGCTCACAGGGGATAAGAAATTTTTTCGTTTTCCATATTAACACAGCTAGCAAATGACCCAAACCAGATACAAACCTGATAATGGCTGGATCTAAAATATATCAACTCTGCCTCTGAAGAGGAGCTCATCATTTAGGGGATGGGAGGTGGCAGTGGGGACACCAAAGGAAATGAACAGAAATAATAGAGCCTGGAAAATGGAGAGCTCAATGCTTAAGAGATCTTGCTACTGGAATCCAGGCTGAGGGGTGTGTGTGTGTGTGTGTGTGTGTGTGTGTGTGTGTGTGTGTGTGTCTGTGTGTGTTTGTTGGAAATGGGGATGTTGGTGATGAGACAACTAGACACCATGATAAAACCTTCTCAGAGCAGGTCTCAGTCTCTGAAACAAACTTGAGAATGTTTACCACTGCAGATCAATTCAAAGTGAATATGAAAGAAGTTGGCGTGTAGCTCTCAGATAAACTAGTTTTTTAGGTTGTTACTTATTATGTCCCTTGGTGTTTTAGGGAAAACATTAAACTATTGCATATTACTGCTTCACAGGCGAGAATGATTTTATTGACAGATCATAGTAGGCATATGCCTGGGCATTAACCTCCCAGCCTTCTCTGATATCTGTTTCTGGAACAGTCTAAAACGGCTGCTAATGTAGGAAATTCTCCAGCCATTGAGGAGCAGCTGCCTAGACTGCAGAACTGCCTTCCCTCCCGCTGCACCCCTTGGTAGAATTAATGCTCTTAAAGGATGACAAACATCACAAGCTTAAGTCCTGTCTCAAGTGAGCTCCTCTCATATGTTTCCAAACTCATATTCTCAACTTCTTCTTTTCTATCTCTTTTTTATGTCCCCATCCCCCTTACAAAGTCCTTCTTTCTGACTGCTTCACTGTTAGTTGCACTTTCCAATTAGGAAAAAAAGGAAAAGTCCAGTTAATTAACTGTATCAGCTAAGAGTCTCTGTTGTAAGGATGTGCTTTGAGTTTTGATTTGTGTGACAGTTGTCACTGATTTGGTTTCAGCAGGATCTACCCCCAACCCTGCACCCCACCACAGCTCCTGTTATACTTACTCTGCTCTTTCTGTCTCCTTTTCTAACATGTTAACCTTGAAACTGTCTCTTACAAAAGTCCTGCCTTTTACAAGCTGGCTTTCTGGGAAATCTATTTTATTTGGAAAAGCTATATAGGCTCGTGGCTAAATATGAAAACCATAAAACTCAAGTCCCTGAGTGCAGAATTTACGTTGATCAATTCTTACTTTTGTGACCTTGTGAAATCATTAAAACTCTTTGTGCCTCAGTTTCACAATGTCAAATGGGGACAAAAATAGTACCTACCTCATACATTTGCCGAGGATTAAATGAGCAAATCTATCTAAAGCATTTGAAAGTATGCAAGGATATAATCAGTGCTAGAAAAGCATTCCTGAACAGTCTTATTTTACTAGAGCAAGAACAAGAGCAAGGGATGACATAGGTTGAGTACAAAATGTAAACTTTAGTGGATGAGTGCTGTAGTGGATTTTCCATTGGCCCAGCTCTCGAGACCATGAGGCCGTGATTAAATGAAAGTCAGCTATGGATTTAGTTGCCCTGCATTAGAATGAAAAATGTGCAGGAATTATTTCCATTTGGCCTGGATCCCCGTATCTTTCCAACAGTGCCCCTTTTTTTATGGTCAAAGCTCTCTTTGACTCAAAAATTTAAAACCCAACAACCATAATAGCAACCTTCAAGATCTGTGTCCAAGGAATGAAGAGGAGCTAAGTGGCCAAAGAATAGGAGCTCAGGGGCCAGAAGTATCTTGATTTGGCTCTGTGAGTACCATGTTCTGAGGTCCAGAGAGATAGTGCTGAGTTGCCTTTTCTTCCTAGTTCACTGTGAAGTTGAATCTATGATGTTAGCCTCTCTGGTGACAGATTCTTTTGGAATTTAGCTCTTGGAGTGTTAACCGGGTTCTAAATGGTGAATTATTTTGTGTCGGCTTGTTATCAGTGAGTATTCAGTAAAAGTCCTTGTTCTCTGAGGACTGGGTCTAATATTTCTGCCCCTTTCTGAGGTTTGACAAAGTGGGAGGTTTGGGAATGGTGAACCCAGAAGTGCCATCTGGCCAACCAGCTCTCTTTCATTCCTCTTTAGTGGGGTTTTCCATTGTGTTCCTTGTTGCATCTGCTTAGTGGGTGAATGCTGATCCCAGCCAACACCTCCCCACTCTGTTACAAACACCACTCTCATTATCATGTTTAGCAGACAAAGGTTACTGTTCTAGGGCCAGGAGTCCATGCCTTATAATCCCGTTTTACACAAATGGTATGTGGGCAGGGTTTCAGAAGTTTTGAGTTAGAAGAGACCACACACATCATCTCTACCAGCACTATACAAAAGAACTTTCTGTGATGATGGTTTATAATCTGTGCTATCAATATGGTAGCCACTAGCCACATGTGGCACTTCAAATTTGACTGGTGTTACTGAGGAAGTGAATTTAATTTAGTAGCTAGGAGCTATCATATTGGACAATGAACTCTTTATAAAGAAGAAAGCTCAGGCTCAGAGAGAGGTAAGGTGACTTGCCCAAAGCACCCGAGTTGGTGCAAAGCAGAGTCGAGATTAGAGATTGGGTTCACACACTTCCAGTAGAGAGTTTTCTCCATTTTATCATCCTGAACCAGTTCTAGAACCCCATTGGCAACAAAGATACCAGAGTCCCTCACTTTTGTGATATCCAACTCCCAGGAGACAATTTCCAATCTTTACCACCCTTCTGGAATGCTTTCTTTCTGTGTCCATTAGGTGTGAACAGGATGCAGTCTCTATTCATTCTATGGAAAGATTTCACTAAAGGCTGGGTTAGGTGAAATGCTCGGTAACCTCATATTCAGCCTGACAGCATTTCCCTTTTTCAGAAATTATGTGAGCTCATTCACTCCAGGTCCCATATCTGGGTCCCTCCAGAAGACTCAAGACGATAAGATGAAAAGATGAAAACTTATTCCTAGAAACGTCCCTCACAGCATCTTCTGAGATTTGTCAATAGCCTCAGCAAATCCCATGATGAATGAGATCCTGAATATTTGGCACATTTTAAAGTAAAATTTTTCTTGTCAAAGTTTTGTTGGCCTCTGGGTGGTTTCTGATGAGACTATTAGTATTCATTGAGGGATGCGTTTTAAAACACTGGAAATTGCCACTTAAGCAGAATGTGGCTAAGTGCTCTAGTCCAAGAGGATTTTTAGTTGCTGGGTGGAGATGTGCAAAATAAATAAATAAATTCACCAATTAGTTAATATTTTAACAGATTCCTTCCTGTGCTTAGATGTGCATCCACCACGAGGTGGGGAATATTTCTTAGTTATTCAGCTCTCTGGGTTGCTAAAACCTTCATCCAGGGCCCTTGACCTGAAACATGGTCCTTTGCACTATGTCAACCGGTTGATAAGAACTGAAGGGCATAGAAATAATCTCAGTGTACATCTCTTCTCCTGGCTTGTTGCTCTGCTGATGACACAGTACAAGAGAGTCCCTACAACACTTTCCGTTTCTCTCACATAATTTTTTCTTCCTGGAAAAATGTTTATAGCCAAATCTTTTTTTTTCCTTTGGCATACAATAAGTTCTTGATAACACATTTTTTAAATATTAAACTTACATGATTATCCTGCATATATTTTCTATTTCTGAGGATTAGGGAGGCATGAGGAATATTAAACATGCCCTGTGAAATTTATTTCTCAACAAACAATTCCTTAGCTCCATAGTAAACTCTGAAAGTATGCATCAGATAATCTGGAGCAAATGGGAGGTCTGCAAAGGCTAACATATAGGGAGTTGTTGTTTGGTGTTCAGATAGTTCCATTTATACAAGATGAATAAGTTCTAGAGATCTATTGTACAACATAGTGTCTATAGTTAATACTATGTTGTATACTAACAAATTTAAGAGAGTAGATCTCCTGAAGTTTTCTTCCTGCCCCCTCTTCACCACACAAAACAAAAACCAAAGGGACAGAAGGAAACTTTTGGAGGCTATGGTTATGTCCATTACCTTGATTATGGTAATGGTTTCATGGGTGGGTCTATGTATATGTCCAAACTGTGTACATTAAATCAAATATACATTAACATCAAATTGTGTACATTAAAAATGTGCTTTAATAAAGTTGTTTTTTAAAAAAAGAACCTCAAAACAATGAGACAAAGCAGGAACTCCCAGTTAAAAGGAAACAGAGTCTCTTTTCAGTTAAAAAGAGACAACGTATTTCTGGCCTTCTTAGGTGTGAATGGTAAAATCCTCCTCACAAGGGTGCATATTTATAAATGTGAATCTATGTTTTGTATTTGTAAAGTCAAAGCATGAGACTTCTTACTTATAATAATCTCAGATTTGGATTCAGATGCAAAAACTTGGTTATCTGATGAAGGGACAAATGGGTACCACAGCCCAAGGATCACTTTAGTGGGCCAGTGAGATTCAGAGGTCTTTAAAGACCAAGAGACTTGAGACTGATTCAATCTGAAATTTAATGGAAATGTTACAGAAACATGGGGCATGCAGGCAGTGAACCAGAAGGCTGAGCAGGTTCTGGATAATTTCAGCATGGATAGCAGAGGAGACAATAATAGAGAAACAAGCTCTTTCTTCCCTGCAATCCAGTTTGTGGTGTCAACATTATGGTCAATATGGTCTACACAGCAGGTCCAAAGATCCCTGAAGCCTCTCATTCAATACCTCTTAGCAGGCTTTGGAGTCAGTCAGGCTTGTGTTTGACTACCTCCTGGGTAATCCTGGGCAAGTTCCTTTTTTCCTTAGCCTCTGTTTTCTCATTTTTAAAAATGCAGATAACAGTATTCAGTGAAATTTTTTTTTGTGAAAAAACTATATATACATATATATGTATATGAATGTATGTATGTATATATTGGTAATGTCTATACTTTTTCTTAAAATTAATAAATAGCTTATAGTATGCTTATAATATTCACTGGCATTTCTTCAAAATCTGGGCCACATCTCCTTACCTCCACAGAACCTTTCAGCCTGTAGGTGCACAAGAGGAAAATAACAGTAGCATTCAAATTCAAATTCCCCTAGTTCTTGCCCCTTTTGTTCAGGACCCGAGAAATACGGATTTCTCAGAACCCTCTGGGGAAGGCTGCTATGCATTCCAGAACAAGTCTGCAGCCCCAGGCATTTTCTGGAATCTGTCATCTACACTAGACCCAGGAGCACTCAGCATGTCGTGGCTGACATGACATGACAGGGCTCAAGCTTTAATACATGGATAAAAATAATATCTCACCTCCCATCAAAGTTGCTTGAATGGTTGCAAAATAATCAAATAGTCAACTCATTTTGGGATATAGTTTTACAAACTGACACACTCCTTTCCTCATCTGATATGCTTCCCCAAAGGGACGGCACTGCTTCAAGTTAGAATCACCAGCTGTCTGTTCTATTGTGGTAAGGGAAGACATGTCTGTTCTGGGTTGCGCTTGTAGACAGAGCCTCACATAGTGTTGCTTGGGTCATGGAGCATCTCAGAAATCAGCCATCTCTACACAAGGCTCATACATAAATCTATGGTCTCTGCTGGGCCATTACACATACATAAGATTTAATGGACAGTCCTAGGAGGTGCCATTCCCATAGGGGATGATGTGAATGGAAAATGTTGGCCTGTGTAGTACACAGCCTACCCAGCTCTGCGGAATGCTCTTGTGCAGGGGAGATAGACAGCAAGCTCATCTCTCCTTTGCAAGATCCATCCCTGGTTACCTGTCCGCAAACCTCCTTCAGAATGGTCTCTTCTAAGTAGAAATGAGCCCATACAAATAGATGCTTAGGACATCTGACATCCCCAGTGCATCAGCAGACACAGAAATGTCTCACTACCCTCTACTACCAGTAAGGGTAATGAAACACATCCCATCTCCCTGCCACCAGAAGAGACATCTTAACTGGTAACCCACAACTGAATGTAGCCTGTAATCATGTCTTCTTTTGTCAAAATAATGTGTTAAAAATTTGGAAACTGAATTTCTTAAAGCAGGGCTTCATTTTTACATTTTTACCACTACCAGTATGTGTAGTGGTCCAGCAGAGACCATAGATTTATGTATTTTACTGTGTCAGTTTGTAAATGTCTTATTCCATGTGCATTTATGCTACCTGTCTGGCCCTTGAACACCTTTGAGTCTCCCTAAACTACACACGCACTCCACCTTTTTTCCTCTGGCAATAGGTCTGTGGGGTCTTTTGCTGCACTGTATCACTCCATAAAATAAAAATGTTCACATAGCATTTGATCAAGGTTCTAGTTTTGAGAGTCTATGCTTTTATAACTTGTTCTTTGGAAATATCCTTTTCATGCTCAGCACTGGATGTATACCCAAAAGAGTCTCTCTGTAAAGAGATTTAGGATTTACTAGAATTTTCCAACCCTCTATAGCATTGCAGAGTGGAATAATCATTGTAAAACTTTTTTATGAAGCTACGATTTATTTTGTACTTATTAAGAAAAATAAGAGCTAACATATATTGAGTACATACTGTATGTTAGACCCTTTATTATCATATTTAATCTATGAAATAACTTTATGAGATAAGTACAATCTTGTTCCCATTTTATACAAAAAAACTAAAGAACAGAGAGTTTATGAATTTACCTAAGTTCACACATTAAGTGAAATATCAAGCATACAAACCTAGACAGCATAACTCCATGAAACCCATGTTTTATTACTACTAAGTGTCAGACCCTATTTTTGTATCATCCCATTTATCTTCAGGACCATCTTCTAAGGTCCATATTACTGTACATAATTTATACTTTAGGAAGCTAAAGTTTAGGAAAATTAAATATGTATTCAAATTCCATATAGGTAGTGCTGAATCAAGATCGAAACCTAAGTCTATCTGATTCCAAAGTTTGTGCTGTTAATCACAATGAGGTGTTCCCTTCTTAATCTCTAGACCTGTGGAGTTATGGTTTCAAGTTTGCCATGAAGGAGAGGACTCTCTGTCTCATCTAGAATCTGCTCTCACATAAAGAACTGGAAGAGAAAGATGTATTTCTTTGTTCTGTCTCTGCAAAACCATTCCACTAGACATGGGGCTGTAGAGGGAGTGTCTCTAAAGGACCTTGAAATAATTAATGCATAAAGGACATTTTTTTTCTTATTCATGAGTTATACAGTAGGGGAAGTAATCTATTCAGAGCGTGACAGATCTAGTTATGAATCTCACTGTAAACAATTACCAGTTGTGTAATGTTGGAAGCATTTTCCTACATTTCTGAACTTCAGATTCTATATCAGTCAGCTATTTGAATCGATAATAATGCTTTGTAACAAAGCTCAGTTACAACACAGACATTTCTTTTCATGGTTATAGTCTGTAGGCCCACATCAGATTGGCTGATCTTGGCCAGGCTCACTGTGGATTAGGAGACTCAGGATTTCTCTACATGGGTCAATTCTGGGGCCTAGATTGAAGGCATAGCTGCTGTTTGAGGAGAATCTCTTCACCTGACAGTGGGAGAGACAGTGGAAGGCATACCCAACATCACAATCTTGATTCATGCCTTTGCTGCATCACAGACACTAACCATTCCATTGGCCAAAACGCCTCACATTACCAACCCCAACATCATTAAAGATGTGGAAATATACTAAGAGATTAAATATTTGACAAATGATTCAAATAATCATGGTTTTTCTTTTATATAAAATGGGAATGATAAGAACTAATTTTAAGCCATGAGATGATAGAATGAAATGACATATATCAGTAGGTTTATAAGGTTTGAAGAACTATCCAAAAGTAAAGAACTGTAATTACTTTTATCCAGGGAGAGGCATCGATAGTCTGCAGAATGTGTTTCTATCTTGAGAGGAGTTGATATTTTCCAAAACAATAGGCCAGCAAGTGCTCAGGGGATGATATAACTGCTCAACCCTTTAATGTAACTTGTGAAAATGTCATTTACAGACAATAGGCTGTATCTGCCAGGCTTGGCATTTTGATAGTTATTTTAATGTTTCAGGCAATTAAATGCTGGCGGTAAATATTCACACATTTCAGTGAACTGGCTAGGTGATACCAGATTTAAAATTCGCATTAAGTTAGGAGGCAGGGAATCAAATCTGACCATGAGCATAGTTGTGCTGAGGGTGCTTAGTAGCTAGAGGATGAAGACTTAAATCAAATGCACTAAATCAAGTCTTAGAAGGGAAGGCAGAGTACGTGGGAATAATTCACTCCTTTCTCCATGCATCAAGGGACAATGACTCTTCTGTACTCCAGACTAAATCCTTTGAACCATCATCCTGCTGGATCATGGTATACAAACCAGGTCTTGCTACTCAAATGTGGTCCGCAAGTGAGTAGCAACGGTATCACCTGGGGACTTGTTAGGAGGGCAAGGCTCCACTCATCCACTCCCCAAAGGCCTCCTGGATCAGAATCTGTATCTTCACCAAATCTCCAAGTATTCATATGCTCTAAAGTATAAGAAATACAGAATTAGTTTGTTAGAAAGCAATATAAACTGTGTCTATTCAATTTAAGTTTCCAGGGAAAATATATTAAAAGATGTTGGAAATCTCAAGAAAAAGTTGACCATCCAAGAGTCAGAAAAGGAAGGAATCTCAACAGCATGAGAACCAGGAACTTCTCTCTGGAATGTCACTATTAACAAAGAACAACTCCACTGGTCACTCCTTCCTTCCTTCCTTCCTTCCTTCCTTCCTTCCATTAAACAAATATTAATTGAGTACCTACTATATGATCAATGCCATGATAGGCAATAGGGATTCAATGAACAAAACAAACAGTCCCTAACCTCCCGGGGTTTATAGCCCTATAAAGAATATAGATATTAATAAAGTAATTACACAAACAAGCCTAATTACCACTATTCAAAATTCGAGGAGAGGTATATGGTTCTATTAAAATATATATAATAGGATAACCTGTTTTAGGAAGGTACCAAAGTTACAATTGGGTCTTATAATTGGAAAGACGACTAGAAGTTTTCAAGGTAACCATGGCATAAGGAATATTTCACATGAGGGAAAAGCATGTGCCCTGTGATTGGAACAGAATGGAGCTCTATGAAAATATATAAGCTCTAGATCACAGAAGGCCTCTCCTACAAACACATGTAGGAGAAACATTTCTGTCCTACAAAACCCCTCTCCTTTCCTTTTGGGTCAGTAGCCAGAAATGCAATTGGGTGCAGCCATCTGAGTAGGTTCTGACCAATGGAATGTGAGTGGGAATTGATAAACATCACCTCCAGCCTGGCCCATAATACCTGCCACACAAACCACACCTTTCACTTCTCTTGTCTGCTGGAAATTCTCCAAAGGCCTAGAGGACAGTGGAGCTTCAAACTGGATGTTTTATGACTCCTATGTGGTGCAGATCCATTTTCTGCCAACTTCTTTGGATTGGAAACTGAGGGGAAAAAATGGCCTTTATTAGATTAAGTCACTGATATGTTGGAGGGTTTATAGCAGTTAGCTTGCCCTGACTAATATACTCATTAAAGATTTTGCCTATTAACCTAAAAGCTGTGAGAAGGCCTTGGAAGGTTTTTAGTGGAAGAGGTCCCAGTTTTATATTCTTGGGAGAATATCTGATTTTCCCTGCATGGATCAATAATCTACATATAAGTCAATCAACTGTGGCCAAGGATCACAGTTACATAGCACAGAATAGGGCCAGTAGAACCTCAGCCCTGCATAACTGGAAACCATTCCTGAAAATGAGGGGAGATTTATGGGCCAAGCAATTATCCCCAAGGCTTTCTTCTATGACAGCCACACCAGGAGGCATAGTCTCGCAGGAATTAGTTTGGGACTTGGGCTCCTGTGTGTCCTCATATATCTTCTCCTTCTTCTTTTCAGCTGCTCCCACCTCTGGGATTCTTGTGCCATATTCTGTCTTCCTACAAAGGGGCTTTTCCAGTTACTCCCACACCACTGCCAAAGGGCTCTTTCATGCTCACAGTCCTCTGTGCTTGGGCCAGGTCTGGAGCCACAGTCCCAGTCCAGTGTCTCAGAAAACCTAATTCAAGCTCCTCAGTTTTCTGCTGAGCAGCACCCTCTTCCTTGGCCCAAATTTCTCTGCTTTTCTCTCTTTTCCATTACTTATCAATACAGTAATAAAAAGCAAAACTAACCATCATGAAGGTTGTCATCAGCCAGTCACTGCATTCAGTGCTTTGTGTGAATTTTTTTCCTTTTATTCTCCACTAATATAGTACAAGATAGGTATCATTATCTCATCAATTGGAGGAAGTGGAGGTCAGAGAGTTTAGCAATTGGTCTACAGTTTCACAAATAACATGTGGCAGAACTAAAATTGGGATCTGTTTTATCTCTTTCCAAAGTTCCGTCCACTATGCCATCTTATATCCTCCATGAACATCACTACTGAACTATATGGAATTTCCAAAATACACACTCTGTTCTTTGCCCCTAATTGAGATGATCAATGGTTAGCTATATGCAGCAATGTTCCTCCAAGAAATATGTTGGTCATGAATGCAATTTCAGTAAGTTACTGAACTAGGATTCAAGCCCAGATGATATCTTTTGGACTGGGGAACACTGAAAGATTTTTACTTTATTTTATTTTTAATAATAAACTGTCATTTAATAATAAGATAATAAAATTATTTATTTCATTTAAAATGTATCTTTGTATACATGTAAGTATAATATTAAACATTTATTTGATGCTTTCAATGTTTCGGGCCTTATTCTAAGCACTTCAATATAGTGACTAATTTAATTTCACAAATAACCTTATGAGATAGGTACCATTACTATCTCTGTTACACAGATCGGGAATTGGAGTGTAGAGGGGTTAACTTGGCAGAAGTGGAATTCCAATCCAGATAATCTGATTCCAGAATCCATGCACCTAAGCCCTCAGTTGCCATCTTTCCCAAAGCTCTCTCCCCTCCCCCCACTTCTCTCTCCTCTCCCTTCCCTACCCCCATCCAGGTATCCATGGTAACTAAGAACCTAGTAAGTATCCTTCCACATTTCCGCCATGTTCATGTACTATGTTCAAATCTATATACCTATTTGCAGATATACATGTACGGGCTATCATTGCTTGCTTTTATAAAATGGAGTTCGAAAATGTGTACTCCTCTGTATCTTGCTTTCCTCGTTCAAAAATACCTTAAAGAAATGTCTTAGTGAGCTGGCACTGCTATAACAAAATACCATAGACTGGGTGACTCCACACTGCAGAAATGTATTTCTCACAGTTTTGAAGTCTGGGCAGTCTGAGATCAAAGTGCCAGCATGGTCGCTTCTGGTGAGAGCCCTCTGTTAGTTTGCAGACTGCTGACTTTTCCCGTCTCTTCTCATGGCAGAGAGCAGAGAACAAACCAGCTCTGTGATGACTCTTACATGGGAACTAATCCCATTCATGAGGGCTCCACTCCTGCCCCTTGTCTAACCTCAGTCACCTACCAAAGGCCCCACCTCCTAACACCATCACCTTGGGAGGGAGGGTTTCAACATATGAATTTTGGGGGGACACAAGCATTTAGTTCATAACAGGAATTATCCCCCATTAATGGATATGGAGAAATTCATTCTTAATGGATGCACAGAAGTGAGTTTCTCACTTTCATTCTTAGCTAGACTGATGGGTATAAATAATATTTGTTTACTTTGCATTTCTCTTAGTACTGCTGAGCTTGAGCATCTTTCCATGCTTTTGTCAACCCTTTGGAGTTTCTCTTCAGTGATACGAACTTGCTCACTGCACTCTTTGTCCGTTTTCCCTTTGAGTTGCTTCATGTCTCCTTTCTATGTATAAGAACAGTTTGTACTTTAGTAAGTTATATGCGAACCCTCAGATGTCCTCTGCATCCAAAATATTGTTTCCACCTATATTATGTCTCTGTTGATTCTGTTTATGGTCTCTTTTGCCATTTAATATTTAAAATTTTTGTAGTCAGACATGTACATCTCTTTTGGTAGCCTCTCTGTTTCTGTGGAATTTATATTTTTATCATATTAATCTGTCTTATTCGAGAACATAGTATATATTTTCTATTCTTTAATGAGCTCTTACATTATCTTCGTGGAAGTCCATGCCTTTTTTTAAATAAATTATCCCGAATATTCTTCAGTTCTTGTCAATATCACAAATGTAATATTTTCTCATTTCCTTTTCTAATTCCTTTAACTGGAATAGAGCAAAGCTATTGAGTTTTGTAAATTGACCTTCAATCCAGATATAATCTTATTATAAAGAATTTATAAGCATTTATATGTTTATTTATGTATTATTATGTTATATCTTATTTCATTTTATTATCTTATTGTTTTCATTAGACTTTCCAGAATCCTATTGAATAATAATGCTGACACTTGCTTTGCTGTCTTGTTCCTGTTTTTAATCAGTATTTTTTGGTGATTCATCATTTAAAAGAATATGATGTTGGGTTTGGGTAAAAATGTTTCATAAGTTTAAGTGTTTATATCTATTCTTATTTTATTTAGAATTCTATTAAAGCAGATGATCGATTTTATTTAGTGTCTTGTCTTTTTTCTTTGATTTTGTTTCATTTGATAATATGATCGATTGTGTTAATAGATTTTCCGAGATAAACTCTGAATTTCAGAAATAAACTCTGCTTATACTCTGTTTTTCTTCTTTAATGCATTGCTGGACTCTTTTGCTAATATCTGATTTAAAAATCCCTCGACTATAGTCTTGGGCAAAATTGGTCTTTCACTGTATTAATATGATGAATTATGGCAGTGTTTATTGGTATTTTGGCAGTGACAATTCATTGTGAGATATCTTTACACCACGAAAGGAATTTGGCTTACATGGTCCCCTTCCACTGAATCCCAGTGCTGCTCTCCCTCTCTCCATATATATAGTTCCAATGTTTGACCCACCCCTTTTTATTATTCATTATTGGAGAAATTGGAGGAAGTTTCTTTAAGGAAGAAATTTTCCAATATCACACCCCAAAGATTTCTTCTTCCCTGCTGTGGGGGTGGGGTTGGGGTGGCAGGGTGAGGATTTTTTTCCGCTAGCCCTGCTCACTTCAGTTCTGACACTGGATGCTGCAAACAAAGAAAAATATTGCCTTTACTATTCTGATTGAGTCCTTCAGACTGAGTCCTTCATCTTCAGGGAGTGTGTTTCTTTCTTTCTTTTCTTTTTAAGATTTTATGTATTTATTTGACAGAGAGAGTGAGAGAGAGAGAGCACAAGTAGGCAGAGAGGCAGGCAGAGGGAGAAGGAGGAGCAGGCTCCCCGTGGGGCAGGGAGCCCGATGGGGGGGCTCGATCCCAGGACCCTGGGATCATGACCTGAGCCGAAGGCAGATGCTCAACCCACTGAGCCACCCAGGCGCCCCAGGGAGTGTGTTTCTATTGTATGTTCTGATTTCTGCCTTCACTTGGCCAGCTCACAACTCTCTGAACTCCTTCTTTTTCCTGCAAGGCTTTTGGAGTCCACAGATTATATTTGTAGTTTTGCTGAAATTAATTTTACATTTTTTCTTTGTTACTTTTGTAAGCTATCCAGGAGTAGAAGAGGAAACCTACTAACATATTTCTACCAAAGTGTTGTACATTTTTAAAAAATGATCTTTCCAACATCTTGGTAGTTCCTGGATCATAACTGTTTTAGTGGAGAAGTTAAAATTCACAATTCTTGTTTTAAAGATTAGTATGGGATAAGAAATGAGCAATAAGAAATGATACTCTATGCATTGTCTTGATTAGGGTCCCGACAGTTTGGCTCAAACTTGGCAATATTCATTGGTGTCCACTTGGCTCAAGGGAAACTCATACATCTTTGTCATGTCACATCATGGATTTGATATCTCTCCAGTCTTTTCTCTCATTGTTCAAATAGAGAAATTGAGATGGTTGTGGAGGTGATCAACAATTTAATCCTAACAATATTTCTTTTTTAAATAATTTTTTATTGTTATGTTAATCACCATACATTACATCATTAGTTCTTGATGTAGTGTTCCATGATTCATTGTTTGTGCATAACACCCAGTGCTCCGTTTGTTTTTTGTTTTTGTCTTTGTTTCAGAGAGAGATAGAAAGATGGTGGGGGAGGGACAGAGAGAAAATCCAAAGCAGGCTCCATGCCCAGCAGGGAGCCCAATGTGGGGTTCGATCCCCATGACCCTGAGATCATGACCTGAGCCAAAATCAAGAGCTGGATGCTTAACCAACTGAGCCACCCAGGTGCCCCAATCCTAACAATAGTTCTAACTGGAAATAAAAACCTGCTTTTTCTAGCTGTTATCCATCTTCTTTTATGCAAGATTTGTTTGGTTTTGTTGGCATCCACTTGTTTTCAAGGCAGCCACAACCCCCACTATGCCAATTCCTGACTTTAATCATTGTTTTCTCCCATGTTTCTCTTCTCTTTTCATGGTCTTCCACTCATTGTCTGAAGGAGGGTTGATGCTCATTTTTGGTCAAGGATAGCAGAATGTTTGGCACTTAGAGTTTCTTGTCTCCAGCTTTGGGAACTGGTTGTCAGTTCTGAGACAACAGGAAACGTCCTACTCAGTTTTCTGTAATGCTTACCAAATATTTATTATATGCTGGGCATTGTACTAGGGACTGTAGTTTAAATGTGTATCAGTCAGGTTTCCTGTGCCAAAGGAATAGCTAATTTTGTTGGAGAAATAAGAAATACTAAAATAGCCCAAATGACAAGTGAAATATGATTGATCCCCTTATAGAAGGCACAATTTGCTACCAGAGTTTAACAAAATAATTCCAAGTGGTGAAACCATGGAGAAGGCAACATTTGAGTTGAGACATGGATGATGAATAGGTAGTCTCTCATGAACCACTTTTCTCTTAGGATTATGGGATGCTTGTATTAGAAGGGCCATTTCAGATCCTTTAATCTTAACCACCTGGCTTACCAGATGAGGAACAAGTCCAGGGAGCAATGTTTCTTTTTCAAGATTGCACAGTTAGTGTTTGAGCCAAGACTTACTAGCATCCCGACTCTTAGGCACGGGCTCCTTCTTTTACACCATTGGGTCCCCAAATACTGCAACACCGTCAAGTTCCAAGGCCATATCCTAACCAAGTACTGACCATCCTGACCTTGATCTGCTTTCCAGGTCAGATGAAATCTAGGAAATGAGGCCTGGTGAGTGCTTGAGTTTTACTTGGAAACATGTAGACTCTTACCTGTTCTTGATCACTTGTCAGAAATGAATAATCATAGTCCGGTAACTCCTTCTGCCAGTTGTTTCAAAGTCCAAAGATAAATAATATTCAGTCCTACCTCCATATGTTTATCACACTATACATTGGTTCTTTTCCCACACTTTTTATTGACATGCCCAGTCTGCTTTGGCTATTAACTCTTTTACCTTTCCAATGTTTTAATTACGATTGTGCATAAACACTGATGAAAAGTAACAAAAAATTCAAGACATTTCTTCCCTAATGTTATTACTTAACCTTTGCAGAGTGCTGTATATTTACAGAACACTTACATACTAATTAACTCTTCATTATCAGCCTTGTTGGAAGGTGGCCAGGCCATTTATTTCTAGGACTTAAGTAATAGACTTTGATGATATTGGCCCTGTAGGATGGGAAGGGACTTTCAGGGATCACAGAACTCCGTGCCCTGCTCTCAGAAAGGCTTGTATTGAAACTGTCTGTCCTGGACTGTCTCTCCCACCTTCTGATGTTCATTTTGCTCTTCATATTTTCTTCTCCTAAATTATTCTCATATTCTAGAAGCTAATGGTGCCAACTGCTACCTTTAATCCATTCTGGTCAGTCAGAAATTTGAAATATGAACTCCTTGAATTTTAATTTTGGTTTCTCAAATCCATCCATTAGAAGTCAGCATCTACAAATTGTCATGTTATGAGCCAGGTGGGAAATCATCATGACCTCAGTTCAACAGAGCTCCCAGGAATTTTGTTCTATAAATCCACTTTGTGGGATTTTAAATTCAGAATGTCATAGAAAAGAAATAGAAAGGAGAAGGAGCTTACATTTCTTGAATGCCAGCTATGGGCCACTCATTTTCTAGACACTTTTTATACTTGATTTCCTTCAGTCAACAGGATAGCTAGCCAAGGGAGCTATTTCTATCTCTATTTTTAGCAGGGAAAAACTAAGGCTTAAAGACATTCAGGTCACCTGCTCTATCAGAGACAAGACCTTTTTCTAAGCCACCTATAAGAAAACTGCTGAAATCATTGCCCAAACTCTCATGCCCTGTGGATATTTTGTGAGACTAGAAAAGAACCTATAGATGAACAGCTTAAGAATGTGTTTTCCATTCAACATTGATGGGGACTTTGGACAAGACTCTGGGATGAAGTAGAAAGACTTGAGTCCTGTCCTCTGAAAGCTTGCAGTCCATCTGAGAGGCAAATAGTTAAATATGAATTATATCCAGTGTCATAGCAATATAAAGGGGAAAGTATAAGGTAGGAGAAATACCTAACTCAGGTTTGGATTGCTGGGAAGTTCTCCTGGAGATGGTGATACCTAGACTGCTCCTTGAAATGCAAGTAGAAGATGAAGATGGTAGACATAGGAGCAGGGGAGTGAGACAAAGCACAAAAGTGTCTGTAGCAGGTTAAATATTGGTCAAAAATATTACTTCTCTTCTCCCACTCCTACCTCTATGGATGAAGTGTATGTCCCTTTTCCTTAATTCTATGTGACTTGCATTGGCCAATGGAATATGGGCAGAAATGACATATTCCAAAGAAATGTGTCAGTTCAGGGCCTGGGTCTAGGGAGGCATCACACAGGTCCACTCAACCTTTCTTAAGTAAGAAAAATCCACCCCAGCTAGGGTAATGGTCTAAGGAAGTGAGTGGCATGTGGAAATGACCTGAACCCAATCCACCATAAAGAACCAAGTGTTCTGGACCCACAGTTTGAAGCAGAGCTGCCCAACCAATTGGATTTATATCAATTAACCCCTAGCTAACCTGCCAATGCATGAATGAGCCTGGGTAAGGTCAGCAAAGCTGTTCTAGCCAATTTGTGGATGTATGAGAAATTGAGGCTTATCTTCAAATGTCACTGAGATTGTGTGATTGTTATGCAGCATTATTATGGTAAGAGTCCACTTATACAGGAACTTTCTTTGTTCCTTCTTGCATTCTAGACAGAGAGTTTGAGGGAAAAACACATATAAAAATCTACAGCAGAAAGAAACATGGCCAATATATTAATTTCTTAGGACTGCCATACTGAATTAGCACAACAGGGTGGCTTAAAACATCAGAAATTCAGGATCTCATAGTCCCGAGAGCCAGAAGTCCAAAATTAGGTTGTCAGCAGAGCCATGCTCTTCCAACGCTGTAGGGAAGAATCCCTTTTTGCAAATTCTAGCTTCTGGTGGTTGTTGGCCTTCCTTGGCTGTAGCAGCATAAAACTCCAAACTCTGCCTCCATCTTCACATGGGCTTCTTTCCTATGTCTCTGTGTCTCAAATCTCTTTTTTCCCTTTATAAAGATACCAGTCATTGGCTTTAGGGCCCACCTTAAATCCAGGATTATTTTATCCTGGGATCATTAACCTAGTCATGGCTGCAAAGACCAGTTTCATATAAGGTCATATTCACAGATGCCAAGAGTTAGGACTTAGACATGTTGTTTTAAAGATATTATTCAATCCCCACACAATATGAGAAACTGAAAGCAATTCAGTAGGCTCTGTTTTTCACCTGTTAAATAGGTACATCAGCAATAAACTCCTCATACAGTCACTGGGAGGATTAAAGAGGTCATTATATAAAAAACATTAAGAATAGTTATCTGGTGTATGGTAAATGGTCAATAAGCATTAACAATCATCACTATCATTATTTGTTAATGTTATTTAGTATTGTTGTTAAATTGTCCTCATGGTTTAGGTAATTATCACTGCCTTACCGACTTCAGAAAATTATGTAAAAATGTAACAAAAGTCTAGCATTTTTGGAAAGTATTTTAAAATATTGAAATGACTTAAAATGTTACTACTTCTGAAAATTTTTATGCATATATAGTTTAATAAAGCAAATCACATTAAACATGTAGTGAGTCCTAAATGGAGAGACATGGTAAGGTGAATCTTTTCATAAAGTGAAAAATATCTCTGTATGGTTTTTTTAATGAATCAGAGTTTGTATAAATCAGTTGGCTAAAAGAGGAACACACCGGCTCACATTGCTGTTCATGCAACATGCTACAAAACTGATTTAAAAGTAAAAATTCTTATTAAAATAACAAGATCCGGGACAAGAACACAAGCTAGTATTTTTCTCAGCTGGAATCCTTGGGAGCCCTGAATACTCCCACATAAATATACTATTGTCACATTTTCTTATGTGAATGCTTGTTTATCTTCTTTTGAGATGTCTTTCCTGTATAGTATGGCTTCTGAAAACACTTTAAAAGGTCTCCTGCAGTTTTTTACTTAACCTTCTCAAATAAGGATGGGAAGTGTCCTTTTTGCCAAATAGTGGGAGGAAGTGACTTACTTCACCTTTTAAAATATGAACATTAGGTTTTATTGATAAAAATAAACTAAATAGGACTCAGGGTTGTTTTGGGTTTCACTTATAGGCTCAAAAAGTATTTATTGAGGACCCATGATGTGCTGGGCTTTATGCCAAGTCCTGGGGCAGAAATTTAAATAAATAATTTAAATAAGATATTGTCTTTACTCAATACAGTAAAGTGCGAGAGTCATTAAAATGAGAAACTCAGCAAGCAGAGAACAGTGTAATGAACATCTTAATGGTTCTATTAAGAGAGAAGTATAGGAACATGGGGCCAGGCATCCTGATAAACGAGGTGGAGAGAATGACTTGGTCAGAGGACAAAGTTGTACAAATTGAGTTCTGAAGGAGAAGGAACCAGAGCCCTGTCGTGAAAGGGGCAGGGAGATGTATGCACATATATACGTAAATGCGACATTCATTGAGGTGAAGGAATTTTCTTTTGACCAGTAAATATTTGTTGAGAGAATTTCAAATGTTCCATGATGTTAGAAGGAAGAGTGTATCAGAGAGCAGAAGGAGACAGAACCACGGGGATGTCTCCTGGCCTATATAGCAGATTCTGTGTGATAAACTAAGGGCTTAGCACTTTATCCTGGACGTGTTCTAACCAGGGGAGGATCCGATGATAAAAGAGAGAGAGAGGCTGGAAGGGTGGTATTGGGAAGAAAGGGAAATTGGTTATAAGACTGGGACATCAGTTCAGAGGGCCAAAAAACTTATCTAGGACAGGTGAAAGAAGAAGGTGAGAACGTGAAGGCAACAAGGAGCTAGCATCAATGAAAATGGGGGATTAATTGAATGTGTTGGGTAGAGGGTGAAGTTGGGAAGAGTCTACAGCTGTGCTGTCTGATACAGTGGCCACTAGCCATGTGTGGCTAATGAACATTGCAGATATGGCTAATGGAATTTGAGATGTGCTGTAAGTATAAAATGCACACCTAATTTTGAAGACGTAGTATGAAAATCTCATATAAAATATCTCATTAATAACTTTGTACATTGATTACATGTTGAAATGATAATTTGGGGGTGTATTGGGTTATGTAAAATGTATTATTAAAATTAATATCATATGGTTCTTTTTACCATTTTAATGTGGCCACTAGAAATTTTAAAATTACACATGTCGCTCACATTTGTGGCGTGTGTTACATCTCTAATGGATAGCACTGATCTAAAATGATTCCTCAGGTGTCTGTCTTGGGCCACTTGAGAACTGTGTTGTCATTGAACAAAGAAGAAATGACAGAGAATGGAACATTCTAAAGGGATGATTAAGTGCTTTATTTTTGATTTGTTGACTTCAAAATATCTTTTGGACTTTCATGTGGAGCTCTTCACTTTGTAGGTATGTTAAATACATGGGTTGGAGGCTCAAGATCGAGATCAGTTGGAAACGATAGATTTGGAAGGTGTGTGGTCATCCAAACACCAACGTTCAGTGAGTATTTACTGTGGACCTGTTAAGCATTTTACATACATTTAATTCTCAACAGTCCTTTCAATCATGTATTATTATTGTTATCATCATCACTCCCATTTTTCAAATGAAGAAACCAAGGTTATCATAAACAAGGTCACAAAGCTATTAGGTAAATGCTAACGATGCTTAAGCTTTGGGGTCCTGCTCTTGCAAGGCCCATTCCTTGCAAGGTGTGGGTAGGAAGCTGTAGCTCCATCCAGTGCTGGGGCATCGAGCAATACCCCAGTGTGGGGCTGATTTCTGTGTGCTGGAAGTGGTCCTGGGGCTGGCAGCACAAGCCGTATGTCCTCTCAGCCACACTGACATCTTGCATCTTATGCAAGCATCAAACAATTGGGCTCTCCCTTCACTCCAAAGAGAAGCATCTGAAGGAGATGCCATTCCACTAGGGACTACTGGGACTCAGGTTTCATGGCTGTCCCACCTCCAGTACTAGTCATGCAGGGTTGAACAGCGCAAGAGCAGTGTCCAGTGAAGACTTGACTGAGCTGAGCTAATTGCTGAGTGGTCTTCAGGGGTCATGCCAAAGGACATCAATTGTCTAAGACACCCAAAGCTGCTCCTGAGCAAGAAGCACCTTCTTGGAAAAAAACTGCATAAGAACTGACAGATATGGCATGACCAACAATGCACTGAGAAGCTGAAAGAAACTCTTCTAAATTATCAAGACTAGAAAAGCAAATTTTATGCATTCGTGCCATAGGAAATATTGAAATAACTTTCGAGTTCTTCTAGAGACAAATTACAAGGCCGTTACCATATGAAAAGGTGATAAAACAGTATATAGTCAACAACATAAGGAAAATGTATGATAGAGGTATTGTCAGATATAATGATAGTAATAAAAATATGATAGTTTTCTAATGTGGGAGATATTTCTATTTATCATCTTAAAAAATTTTAATTTGTTGAGATTTCTTAATTAATTTTAATAAATATCCACTTTTATACTTTATTTTATAACTTGTTTAAGTTAACTGTCTTCAGGGATAATTTACATAAAATGCGGCAATCTAAAATGTACAGTTTAATGAGTTTGACAAATATGGATAAGAGTAACCTCCTTCATAGTCAAGATTTAGGACATTTCCGTCATTCCAGAAAGTTACCTGTGCCATCCTTGCGGTCAGTCACCTTCTACCCCAGCCACAGGCAACCTACTTTTCTGCTTCCATTGTAGTTTTTTACCTGTTCTAGAACCTCTTATAAGCAAAATGATACACTGTACACTTTTTTGTGTGTGGGACTTTAGCTCAGCGTGTTGTGGAGACTTCACCATGTGTACCATTAATCCATTCCTCTCCATTGCTGGGTAGTATTCCATTGTGTGAATGTACCGTTGTTTTTAATCCATTCGCCTTGATGGAGATTTGTGTTGTTTCCAGTTTGGGTCTATTTTAAATAATGCTGCTATAAAACACTTGTTTAGTCTCTTTGTGGACATAAGTTTTCACTTCCTTTGGAAATGCTTTGTCATACGGTAGATGAATGGTTGCTTTTATAAAAAAACTGCCTAGCTGATTTCTAAAGTGTTTATACATTTCTCCCCTTCTACCAGCAATGTCTGAGATAAAATATGGACATACTTTTATATGTTTTTATTCTTTTTTTAAAGAGGGCCACTCAGATCATATAAGCATTTAACCCTACAAAACCTAGCCTTTCTTGTTAAGGTGGTGGAGTCAGATCCATCACCCCAGACCCCTACACCATGGGGAGAAAAGCAGAGGAGGGGGGAACAGGGCCCCCGGAAAACGAGCAATATTTTGGATGAATCTCACAGAAACACTTTTGAGATGATTAATTTTGTGTCAACTTGGCCAGGCCACCAGACCCAGGTATTTGGTCAAATATTATTTTAGAATTTCTGGGAAGGTATTTTTAGATGAGATTATCATTTAAATCAGGAGACTTTGAGTAAAACAGATTACCCTCCGTAATGTGGGTAGGCCTCATTTAACCAGTTGAAAAAAGACCATCCTCTTGTAACAAGAGGGAATTCTGTCTGTCAGGAGCTGACTTCAGACTTGAGCGGCAGCATTAACTCCTCCCGGGGTCTCCAGCCTGCTGGTCCACCCTGCAGATTGTGGCTTTGCCAGACTCCACAATCGAGTAAGGCAATTCCTTAAAACCTCTCTCTCTCTCTCTCTCTCCCCACACACATACATGCACACATGCACACACAACACCCTCTCTCTTTCTCTCCGGAGAATCCTAACATGGGCTTCCTCTCTCATATGAGATCCTGAGGTACCACCAAAATTCTGAACAGACTGCTCTCCAAGTTCCTCTCTTCCTCAACTCCAAGCTACTACCCCACTCAGGAAAATGTCCTTCTGTTAGTGTTTTGAACACTCCCAGAAAAAGTAAAACATTTTGTACCTCAGAAACCACCTTTCATTCCCACAAAGGGAAACCCTCCTAGCAGATTATATGGAGAACTTTTGCTCCCCTGGCTTTGGGCTCATTAATATGCTTTTCTACATGGGACAGGCTCTTCCTTTTAACTCTTCTGCCCCTGTCCCTTCTCCTTATCAACTTTTAAACTAAGTTTTTTTTTTCTCCTCTTCCCACTACATTGACCACAAAACATAATCAGTACAGACAGCAGTTAAAGCAGGAAAAGTAAGAAATAATGTTACCATTATGTAACGGTCTCCCCTGAGCCTGGATATAAAATTGCCCCTAACCACCCCTGCTCTGCCTAACAGTGGAGCTTGGAAGCCAGGCCAACACAAAGGGGCCCTGTGCAATCAGATACAAGCTGCAGCTATGGCACTCTCTGCCTGGCAGGGCTAATGAAGGCATCCCAGAGAGAGTGCTTCTGGGAAAGGAAGCATTTCCTTTCCCTCCCCTTCTCTGCAGCTAGACACTGAGCATTGCAAAAGTGCATCCAGTTTCCTTTGGCTCAAAGGTAAGAGTTAAGCTAATCATCCAGAGTGGGGCACCCAAAAACAAAACGTTGGATTCTTTTGGCTTCTTCTCCATAGCACGAGTAGGTGGGGTTGGTGGAGAAGCCACGTGACCTTCCAGCACTGCTTTAAGGGCGTGGGAGCCCAAAGCAAAATGCTAAGGAACTGTTCACACCTAGATTAATCTTTATTTTTCAGCATTAAAACTATCTCATGTTTTTGGAACACTACATCAAAAACTGATGATGTACTGTATGATGACTAACATAACATAAAAAAAAAAACTATCTCATGTTTTAATATTCCGAAGGAGAGAATATAGACAATGTAAAGACTATGGTGGGAGGTTCAATTACGAACAGAGCTTCCCCAACAGTGAACAGTCCTGTTGTAAGGACAGGACCAGCTCCTGGGGTAATGAAGTTGAAGGAAGAAACATCCTCAGCACTGCAAACAAAGCATTGGGACACTCACCCTCCAAGTTCTTCCCGTTCCCTAAAACTGGAAATAATCCTTTCTGAAAGTGAGGGGCCATCTATCTCTGTGACACAAAATTTAAGTGCTAGTCTGTTCTGCTTCAATTTTTTGTCTATTTCTTTCATTTTTAGGTTTTGCTATGTAAGACTGTATAAGTTCTCAGGATATTAAGTTCTCTGAAAACTTCCTTGAATGCTGGCTTTGCTCCCTCCTGTGTCTGCACAACTATTAGTTAATCTTTCTGAGACTTATTTCCTCATCTGAAAATTAGGAGAAATTATAATAATGTCTGAAGGAATTTCTTTAAGTGAGAAAATATTTAAGAAGTGGTTGAGCAGAGATGGCTCAGTGACCATCCGTGGTTTATGCTCCCTCTTTCACAGGAATTGATGGAAAATGATCATCAGGAATGACATTTCCCAACTCCCTTGCATCTAGAGAAAATGAAATGACCAGCTCTGGCTAATGGTATGTGAGTGGAAGTGATTTGTCCATTCTTGGTCCCAGCTGGTTAACCATACCGGCATTCTTTTCTCCCACTTCCTTAACTCCATCTTTGACTGGTACATGCCCAAGGAAACTTGGAGCTCCAAGGAAGGTGGAAATAAATGTGTCCCTGACTTAACTCTGGCATGATAGTTACCCAAAAGAGCCTCACCTAACAGAGGACTTTTCAGGAGAGAAAAAACAAAACAAAACAAAAACAAATCAACAACAACAACAAAAAAATCTCCGTTGCCTTAAAACAACGAGATTTTCAGGTTATTTATTATAAAGTTAGCATAGCTTGATTAATAGGAGTTATTATTATTCTTCAGGGGAGTCACTAATCTATTATTAACCCAGGCACTGACATCATTTCACATTTTTCTTTATACACCACCACCAGTGCTACAGAGATGATAGGCTTTCACGTAATTCAGTGTTAATAAGAGGTATCAGGAGATTCTTCATTAAGTAAGCAGAAAGATGTCTAAGAACATTATAAATATTATGAGGGCAGAAATCATGTTTATGAGGTGGTGTCGTGTAGGTACTTAATAAGTATTTATTGATTTATTGCTTGAATGATTTTGGTTGGGAAGTTCTTGGATGTAATCTGAAACCAGCCCCCATACTTGGAGGGCAGGGAGAGACCAAAGAGGCAGGCTATACCAAGTGGGTAGGTGGCAGGTTTAATGAGTAAGGGAACTTACATATGAGGCCTGTCTTGGGCAAAAACAAGACAAATGGATCCTTTCACCTGCCTGCCAAATCTTAAATTTTATAAAGAGGTGTCAATTAGGTTTAGTCATGTATAATGTACAGATACTCTCAACTGACATCCCTATCTCAAGGCTGTTTCCTGCAGCTGCCTCTGGGAGCAGGAAATGCAGGCAGAACCCATATCCCAAGGACGGGGTGGGGGGGTGAGGAACCTCCAATTGCCTAGATCCAGCTCATGGGTTAATTAATTGGTAGTCACATTTTTTCAACAATGGTCTCCAACAATGATGTACTATTCAGGTAGGATAACTACTGAATAACATACATAACCTAAATTTCAGTAGTTGACCATATTAGAACTTTATTTTTCTCATATATCTGTTCAGTGTGGTTCTTTGGTAGGCTACTTTCTATGTGGAGATTCAGGGAAGAAGGATCTTTCCACATTCTGTCTCTAGCCTCTCACAGAGTCTTAGAATCCTCTGCTGCATCATTTTCATATCTCTTGCAGAAGGAGCTCATGGAGGATCATGAGAAAGGATTTTATTGCCCTGGCCTGGAGGTGATGTATCTCACTTCTGCTGTATTCCGTTAGCCAGAACTCCATCACATGGATACATTTAGCCTCAGAGGAAGGTGGGAAATGGAGTCCAACTGTGTACCCAAGAGGAATGTATTAGTGTCTTATTGCTGCTGTAATAAATTACCATAAATTTAGGAGGTCAGAAGTCTTAAAATCAAAGTGTTGGCAGGGCTACATTCCTTCTGGAGGTTCTAGAAGAGAATCTGTTCCCTGGCTTTTTCCAGTTTCTAGAGGCAGCCTACATTCCTGGGTTCATGGCACCTTCCTTCACTTTCAAAGAAAGCAGTTGATCCTGTCCAGTCTCTATCTTTCTCTCGGACCTTGCTTCTGTCACCGCATCACCTTCTCTTACCCTGACCCTACTGCTTGCTTCCAATACGGATCATGGTGATTACGTTTGGCCCATCCAAGTAATCCAGGATAATCTTCCTATCTCCAGATCCTTAGCTTAATCACATCTGGAAATTTCCTTTTTTTTCTACACACTGCCACATATTCACAGGTTCTAGAAATTAGAATGCAGACATCTTGGATATCTTTGTGTGTGTGTGTGGGGGGGGAGGGTCGTACTTTTACAACCACAAAGGGAAAACAGTTTGTGGTAAATAAGCAGTAGTCTCTACCACAGATGAATTAATTAACTAGAGAACGTAACAAGCATTGAAACAGGAAGATCATCTTTGACGTTCTTCAAGAGATTACAGTTTCCTAGCAGAATGATCAGGTTTAAAGAAGGACTGAAGTCTAGAAATTAAACAAGAGTAAATAGGACTCCAATTTAGAAGAAATGGCACAAGTATCCAACTACTGGAACTGGAGGGTAATGTGAGGATTCCTCCTTCCTTCCTTCTTTCCTTCCTTCCTTCCTTCCTTCCTTCCTTCCTTCCTTCCTTCCTATTTCTTATTTCGCAAGAATGAGGCAGTAGCTAGTTGTTAGAATGACCTTTGGCTGGCTTTCTCGACTAAAATAAATACAAGTGTCTGCCTCTCACATTTCTTCTAAGACTCAAGGCTCATATGATTTAAATGTAGGGCCTGAAAAGCCTAAGCCTGAAAAACTAACAGTCTTCCAGCAGAAAGTCCCCAGAAGGGCAAAATATGGTTAACACTGTGTTAATTTTATAAATCATAATTTAAAAATATCTGTGTTTGCCAATGAGGAGGCTTTCCTAACACTAATTAAAATATCCTTATTAGCTTTTGGCAGGCAACTGCTGTTCTTAATTTGAAGAAAACAGATTTAGAAGAGAGATTTGAAAATATTAAAGAAAAATAGATGATACCCACCAAAACAATTTTATGCCTATATAAACCTTGCATAGATAAAGCACTAAATTGATGATAATCGTAGAAAAAAAAAAGAACTCCTAATTCTCTCTCTCAACTTCATAATATAAAGTTTACATAAAACTAATTTCAAAAAAATGACACCTCTTTTTTTACTTTTTTTCCAAATGTTGGGCTAAATCTGAGCCAGTGGTTCTTTTCACTCTCATATAGACGCCATGATGGCATATTCTTGGTCAGGGTTGTTAATCACCGACGACAGAATCCACTATAGCTATTAGTAAGAAAGAGATCTGAAATGGTATTAAGCTGTTCACAGAGATTAAGGCCTAGATGGTACTCAGTAAAGAAACATGCAGCCAAATGGAACAAAACATACCATGGAGCTCTCTGCCAGACACATCACGGCTGATACCACCTACCACTCAGCAATATGATGCCAAGGCCTGGACCTTAGGATGTTTCCTGTGGTCCGACATACCCATACACCTGCTGGCCAAAAATTGGTTCTTCTCAGTGTGAGGTACTGCTTCAGTTTTCTCCTTTGCTTTCTAAGACATGTGGGGTTGCATCTGTGTGGTAAAATGTAAGTTCACCTGTGGATTTCTACCTTCCTGACTGTTTTAGAGTGTAATTTTTAGTTTTACAGATTCTATAGCTTAGGAAAGCAAGCTAGAATTTGTGTTGTCAAGCCATCTATAAGCCATAAGTATTGGGCTTCCCTCTTTGAAGTTTTTTTTTTTTTCCCTAAAAATAAAGATTTCCCTGAACATGTAGGGACTTGTGTTTGGCATCGAGTGCCAGGATGGAAGGTCAGTGGTAAAAATTACATGGAGTATGGGTCCTCTTGACCTCTGCCAGATCCACAATCATTGCGTGGTATCTCTGTGAAACTTGGGCACTTTCTACTGCCCTGTACCAGAAGATTCTACCTTCATTTCAGTGCAGTATCACATTTATCCCAGGCCTGAGTTTCAGCAATCAGGAGGAAAGTGTTGTCTACAAATATTGTGGAATCTCTCTGTCATCAAGTGAAGGAGGCAAGTAGTCTGTGGCATGCACATATTTGAAGCCTGGGGTGTGTTCTTTTTCCCTCTGATTTCTTGTTGCCAGTGAGGACATGAATCAGGTTGAAACCTGTCAGGAGCATGGAGGGAGAAAATCCTATTAATACACATTTATAGAACACTCATACATTTACAAAGCACTTCTTCATACATTCCTAAGAGTCTTCGGAGGCAGACAGTTGCAAGGGAAAGGAGGCATGATTGTCTGCATTTTAAAGTCAGAGAAACTCAGGCTTACACTAAGTTGTCCAAAATTCATGAAGCTAGCAAAAAGCAAAACTAAAACCCTAATCTGTATCTTTTGACTACAAGCTTACTGCTCTTTGGACCACCCAAATTTTTCATGATATTAAAGAGAAAAGGAGGCCCCTGAAACACTCACTTAGGATCTTCTATGCACTAGGCACCATCTTGGATATTTTTCATTTATTATCTTACATTGCTCCAAACAATGTCCTGCAGTTGGTGTTATTCCAGTAAGGACACGGCTGGGAATATCCCACAGGTGTTAAATCCCAGAGTCTGTGTCACAGCCAATCTTCCCCAAAGGTTTTGATCTCCACTGAGAAATTTGCTCCCGGATTCTTATGAAAAATAGCTTCACTATGAGATGGAGAAGGAAAAGTAGAAATTCCAAGAAAATGCAAAGGAAGAGAGAAAGAGGAAGAATTGCTAACAAATAAATCATCCAAAGATTGATATCTGTCTGTCTGTGCATATCAGCTTCAGGACCCATTCGCTGAGATAACTGCTGCCTTTGCTGACATTTCCTGCCCCACTGATTTCTGGAAACTGGCACCATAATCTGAAGGTGTGTGGGGAACAGAGTTATGGTGAGGTTTTTCCCCATTCGTGCTAGTTCATTCTATTCACTGTTCACGCCTAATTTCCTCCTTAGTGTCCCTGCTGCTGACCAGGTATGTCACTAAGTTGCTTGATTATAAAAGGAGAGGGATAAACTAGAACTTATCATTTGGAACAATATAATTAAGATACGATGATACCTGTATATCCTTATGATATCTCAATTTGGGGAGTTCTTCCATAAGGTAAAGATTTCTTATTTCACCCAATTCTTCTCCTATGTATCTACCCAAGAGAATTGAAAACAAGTGTCTATACAAAACCTGTGCATATTCATAGCAGCATTATTCATAATAGCCAAAAAGCAGAAACAACCAAAATATCCATGGACAAGCAAAATGTCCTATATTCATGCAATGGAATATTACTTAGTCATAAAGAGAAATGAAGTACTGATACATGACATAGTACAAATGGATGAACCTTGGAAACATGCCTAGTGAAAGAAGCCCAACACACACAAAAAATCACACAGTATGATTCCATTTATATGAAATGTCCAAAACAGGCAAACCCATCAAGACAGAATGTAGTTGAGCAGTTACTAGAGGCTGGGGGAATGGGGTATGCTAGGTTGGGGATAACTGTTAATGAAAATGGGGCTTATTTGGGGGGTGATAAAACGTTCTAGAATTAGAGAGTGGTGATGGATATATAACTCTGTGACTATATTAAAAACCATTGAATTCCACCCTTTAAAAGGGTAAACTTTATGGTATGTGATTATATCTCAATAAAGTTGTTATTTAAAAAAAATAAAAAATAAATGCACATACAAAAAAAAAAAAGAAGTATCTAATACCTTAGTTGCCTAATCATAGGGAATACATCAAGCATATGGCTATAACCCTGTAGTGGTATTTAAAAGCTTTTCATCTTTACATTGGATATATGGAATTCTTTCCAGAGAAACACACATTTTAACCAACTGAGCCACCCAGGCGCCCAGAGAAACACACATTTTAAGTCTTAGGATAGTGAGGTAAAAATAAAGTCTTGTTAAAATATGCTTTGGAAAAAAAATCTGTGTATTTCTGTCAGCATGTTTTGATTTAATTTAAACGTCTTGCTTTCAGAATTGTTCAAGGTTTAAGTATTCATTTATTCATTCATAATATCTTCATAGAGCAACTACTATGTGCAAGACACAGAGCTAAAGGCTGTAGATTATTCCAAGAAGTATGGGACAAGGATAATGTTAGGATCTCAGAAAGGAGATGCAAGCGCCCATAGACTCCTAGAGGTTAGTCCTAGGTCTAGTGCCAGATGTAATTCCTGCTCTGACCATAGCAACCGTTGCCAATTAGACTCTTCCCCACTGATCCCAAAGACTGACTTAGAAATCTTTACAGAGCCCTGTTCCAGACAGACCCTATCAATCACTGAGCACAAATGTTGAAACTTAACTGAGGGCCAGATTCATCAAATTCCCTCATTAATTCCAGGGAAGTTAAGAGACATTCATAATTTCAGAGCTGGTTGGTGCTGACTTAGGACAAGAATTTGAGTCTCCTAATCCCATGCCCCATGCTTTTACCTATGACATGTTACATATTAATCAATACAACGTGAATAAAAGCAGACATGCTAAGTGATACTGGACTTTAGAAGAGGAAAGACAAATATGGGCCTGTAGATTGAGAAGGCTTCATGGATGGTACAGCATTTGGAAAAATGAAAGGTGAAGAAAAAGCCATGCCAGGCCCCAGAAAATGCTTGGAAAAAAGACTCAAGCGGAGAATGACCACAGCATTTGGGGGCTACATAGAGCATAGGGCCATCTAGGGGCTAGACCTTCAAGTGTACCAGCAGACTCCCCAGCCTTCACAAATGTACTTGCTGGCTGCTAGTACTTGAAAATCAATTTTAAGCTTTGTGCATTTCCATTTCTTCCTGGGAGAAGAAGCACAGTGTATTCCTTCATTTTGTAAGTATTTATGGAGCACTTATAATATGCCAGGAGGAGGAGGAGGAGAGGGAGAAGGAGAAGAAGAGGAAGGAGAAAAAAGGCCTAGTTCCTGTTAGGGACTTGTGCAGGGAGACCAACATATGTCACTGGTTTTGTGAACCTCAGGATGAGTGTATTTACCTCTTGCCTTCTTTAGAGTGGGTTGTGTGTTGAGTGTGGGTGGGGGAAGAAAACATGAATATAAGCTGGGGTCGGATTGTTGAGGGCATCTAAAACCGAAGTCATAAAATTGAACTTTATTTCATAAACCACAGGAAGAAGATAGAACTTATGAACAGATAATCCATGACCTCTGTGAAGGGAGAAGTTCCCAGAATGACAAGCCTTTGTCTCTTGGTTTCACTGAGGGAACTCACTGACAGAGAAGACAACGATTTGTCAAGGGCCACACTACTAATTAGCAGCTGTAAGTAGGACCCAGGTGCTCTGATTCCTTGTCTTGCTTGTATCACACCCTTCATATTATTTCCCAAATGCCTGATGGCTTGTAGTGAAATTTGACTGAGGGGCAATGTGTCCCAGACACAGATGGACCGTGGCTCTTCATCATCATGTCTATTTACTTCATTTACTTTCTTTGTTCCATCAAGGCAATTGGCTACAAACAGCATATGAACCACCAAATGAGTGAGCTCCCAAGGGGCTGGCATCACCACATGGTGCCACCTCAAACTCCTAACTTTCATTTGCCTCAGAGAACTCTTTGCTTGGCTGTGTGCTGGGCCGGCACTCTAAGGGACCCAGTTGGGCATAGTGTGTTCAATGGTGCTATTTGTCATCAGGTAAAGAAACTACTCTGTATTGTGGCAGCAGGAGCGCGCCTTGGTGCGTAGATGCTGGGTTTTTGGTGAAGGAACAAACAGTTCCTGAGGCTGCAATCATTCTGCCCGCTTAAAAGGGGACTTTTGGGACACCTGCATGGCTCAGTCGATTAAGTGTCTGCCTTCGGCTCAGTCATGATCAGGAGTCCTGGGATGGAGCCCTGCATCAGGCTTTCTGCTCAGCGGGGAGCCTGCCTTTCCTCCCCTGCTCCCCCTGCTTGGCTCTCTCTCTCTCTCTATCAAATAAATAAATAAAATCTTAAAAAAAAAGAGGACTTTTGTGGCCTGTAGCATGCTGGCCTCTTCTGTTTACTCTGGGGGCTCTGGTCCCATCGGTCCCTCCATCTAGTGGTGTATCTCCTTTAAGAATGACTGAAAAATGGAATTCACTGAAATCCTAATCCAAGACCTTCAGGCAGAACTGAAAATCACAATGAGACACAGGCATCTAGCCAGCACAATTTAACACAATTAAAAAAATATTCTCCCCAGGAGAGAAAAGTCAATCACTTTTTAAAGTAACGCAAGAATTCTGATGCATAAATTAGGACTCGAGTAGGTGTTAGCTTCTGTGAGTCAAGTGTAGAGAGACCATGAATGAAGTCCAAATGGAAAGGATCACATAGTAGTCTTTCAGAAGAACACCAGCTATCAGTAGCCAGAAGACATGGGAATGGCGATAAAAGCTTGATACGAGTGGGGCAAATATGGAGTAAGGGAAGGAGAGCAGACGGTGGCTTACTGTTGATTCTGCAGTCATGTGGCGCCCAGATATCACTTGGGCCCTTTCTTCCATTGCAGATTTTGAAAAATGTGGCTCTCCTTGAAATCTCCACAGATTCCCAGTCACAGTTCCTTCTGACCCCCTCCACGTTGACCTGCCGTGTTCAATTTAGACACTGCCTAATTCTAGCTCGTTGTTCTGCTCTACCCTCTGCCTATCTTCAGGGCTTGTTGGGGGAAGCCACCTATGCTTATTAAAGTCTTGTAGGATCCCAGGAGGGTCCATCTCACAGCCCCCAACTCATGACCTTGCCTGCTGAATGCTTCGCCCATCCAACCTCCGCATATCCTACCTACCCTCTTGTCAACTATGACCTTCCCTTCCCAGGAGATAGTGGAGTCCACAACTGTGCCTGGTTATAAGTAATGGGATGGTATACGTGATAGAAAACCAAAGAAACTGCCTTTTTAAACAAAGGAGCCAAACTTTAGCTTCATTTTATTTGATGTAGGTGTTCATACTATCTCTCCCCTACCTATCTTCAGGAAAAATCACTCTTTGTTGACAGCAACCTCCCTCAGTCATTTCTATGCAGTGATTTACCCCAAAAGTAAATTATTAAACAGGTAATTTGTACAATATTTTGAAGCTGCCTTAGAATCATTTCTGAAATGAAACAGTGTGGATTTATATGAATGGTGTCCTCTTTGTTCCTTTACAATAGAAAGAGTCTCAGTAAGCATTCCCTCAACAAATATTTATTCACTTTTTAAAAAATGTTGACTCAGAGCCTGGTTTGAGCCAGACTCTGAGGTCAGCACTGAGGACAAAAGAATAAGACTAGGTTTTATAGGATTAATAGGAATTTATGAGGAGAACAGAAGGGACAACATCTTGAAGTGGCCAGACCGGTGAGTTTAGTCCTTTATAGGCCCCACCTCCACTTGAACCAGAATACAATTATTCTCTCATTCAAAGTTTCCCTCTATCATTCAGGAATGTGCTTGATATGGAGGTACCTTCTAGAGGGAGGGTGTGTTTTGTTTTTTCTCCCAAAGATGTTTGCTTTGTAAGCCTTGTCTCCTTGGCACACCTTTGTCCACTATTAAAGGATTTTTAACCAATAGGCACCGGTTTGAAGGTATTTGTGTCAGGGCACTGAGACCCTTTCAAGTCCTTTTTCAATCGCATGACATAAAGTAATTGGTCGTCTTGCATCTAGTACCATAGGACATGGGCCCAGGAAAGAAATGCTTATAGACTAGTGAATAATTTTTACACATTTTGGGATCCAAGCCTACTAATAAAGGCTTTAGTTTGTTGTTGCATACAATTTGGGGCATTTTTCATACATTCCCCCCCACTTTTTTTTGGTATTTAAGTTTTTTGAAACCAGTATGTTTATCTAGATTTCAAGCAAGCACAAAGCTCAAATAGAAAACTGTGTTTTTATACCTGCCAAGTGCAATCAGTCCCATTGATGACCATAAAGAGTTGGGTTGTTTTTAAACATTACTTCAATAATTCACAGGTTTGTGTTTAGTAAACAGTTTGTGTTGTTTCTAATACTTTGAAAAAGAAAATTCTTAACTTGAAAAATGACAATTGCCTTGTTCAACAAACCCTTCTTAGATGCTACAGTGTTTTTTGAGTTTCTCCCTCAAGCATCCATTGCCCCCTTTGTCTACTGTAGTTACCCTAGTTTTCCTTTGGAATTCACTCCTTTCATGTTTTAAGGAATGTTATTTGGATAAATTTGACCATAACAAGCTCCAGAAGAGAGAGATCTGATTGGCTTAAACCCTACAGCATATCCCTTTCTGCTGCCCGTACTTAATTGGTTCAGAGATGGGTAAGTGACTAAAACAGGAAAGAAGACTATTACTGGGGCTTCTGGACACAGATGCTTTTTTCTCTTTTCTGGAAAACATTCTTTCCTTTTCAGGATGCTATTTGTTGGGTAGGAGGTGTAGAATTATTACACTCATTCTAAACCATAGCTGGAATTAAAACTGAACCATGAAAGGCAGAGTGAACAGACAGAAAGAAATTAAGTACTTGATGACCTCATCCTTGCCTCTGGATCAAACTTCACCTGCAGCTAGACTTACCTCTAGATTATTCAAATTTCCTTTATGTTTATGCCTATTTGAATTGCATTTTTTACCACTTGCCACATTAAAAAAAGCCTAACTCATGCTTATGTCTCCTATATAATGGATATGGGGCCACATAGATAAACATGTCTTTGACTTCAAATAATGAACAGCTATTTGAAGGGGAGAAAAAAAAAATAAAACAGAGTGATGCTCACAGTACAATGTGATAAGTGCTGGTGTAAAATCAATAGGTAGCATTTAGAGTAACCCAATCAAAATGTTTAGTTGACAAGAAAAATTTCTTCCAACAACATGGTTTGGCGTAGTGGGAGATTGGCTGTAACTGACCCTGAATTGAACTATAGCTTTTGGCGAAGTTGACTACAGGTGCTAAATTCTATCATGATGGATCTTTCTGGAGCTGACCACTTATTTTTCCTGGTGGAAGACCTCCAGTTGAGTTATACCAGTCTCCATCCTTTGACCACCTAGTCATTCTGTCAGAAGAATATTGTAGAATCCCAGAAACCTCTCAAATGAAAGCAATCTGTCCCTGAGAGGGCATTGTTTCTACATGATTATCCTAATTGCTGTAGGTCTTTTTCTTTCAAAAGAAAGTGGATCAATCCTTGTCCTCCCTAAACTTTTAAAGTGATAAAAATCATCTACAAGCCGAGCTGGTCGACTAGAAGTTTCGCAGACAAAAATAGAAAACTTCCCACCAGTCACTAGTTTCCATTTTCCCCCTTCATCACCAGATCCAAAGAAGCTGAGAAGTCTTGAAGCATCCTATAACCCAAATGCCACATTCCATCACAAAAGAGATAGGATTGCATGAGAAGGAGCCGTCTCTTTGAAAATTCAGAAAAAAAGAAAACATTTGTCAAGAAATTTTGTATAGAATGTGTGATAGGGAGGCTCTGCACAGAGAAGCAAAAGGGAAAAAAGGAAGGATAGGCTGGTAAAAGAGACAGCAAAGAGAGAGGCTGAAAATAGAAAAGATAATGATAAGCATACAGAAGGGAAGTAATAGGGTAAAATAGGCAATTAGAGGCATAAAACAATTTTTTTTTCAAATTGTAGGTGCATACTATTATTGTGATGGCTACTCTCCCTTGATCTTAATTTTTAATGCAGCAACATTTGTAAACAGGATAAAAAAAACTTTAAATCATGCGGTGTGTTAAGCATCTTGATGGAAAGACCTGCTTTTTGAGAATAAGGCAGCCAAACATTATGTGGCAGAGAAAAGCTTTTATGAAAGGTTCCCTTTGTGTTGATTGAGGTTTTACAAATCTGCCCCTAACAGGAGGATTTGCAGTTGGATTAGCCAGATCAACTTGCTAAGCCAAGGAATGGTTTCTTCTCCTATCCTGATTTTTTTAAAACCTAATGTTTAAACCCAAATCCTACAATGTTCAAGTAGAATTGTTGACTGGTGATTTAAAGGAGAAAAAAATTCAATGACTTGGACTCAAATCTGGGCTTCAGTAAGAATTTTAAAAAAGGCTGGCGGATGGGTGAAGGGTTCTGGTGCGAATGGGACTGTTTCCAGAACGGTATGACAGTGATTTTAAGGAAAGTAACTTTATACAAATGGTTCTTAGCATCACTAGAAACCCGCATGTAATTATAATGAGAAATAAAATGAAATAGGATCTCGTTAGGAAAATGAACCTGAGCTTCCTTGCATGGAATGAGTGAAGTATGAAAATGACAAGAAGGTTGTTAAAGTTTAAAATCCTTTTCCTTTTGAGTTAGCAGAGATGCTATTTATAAGACAAGATGTTTTACAAATTAGAGAGAACTTGGCTCTCCCCGCTCACCCAGGCCAGCACCAAGCCTTGTCCTCTCTGGAACCTGCTGGGTGGGGGAGTTTTCAGCACTAGCTATCTGGTTTAGATTCACCAGGCCAGTCATTCAGTGAAGGGGGCATTTCCACAAGCTGTGCTCCCACCTTTCCGCTGGAAGGAGAGTAGAAAAGGCCCACCGGGTAGTCCCATGGTCTGGGTAAGGTGATGGGTCTGATTTTCCAGAATGATTGGAAGGCTTCAATCACAGTTGATAGCACATGCAGGTGCCTGTGAAGCCCTAGGACATTCCACGATCTATTCCAACATCCTTGACCCTGAACCATCTCCTACACGCCATCATCTTCCAGCCCACTGACCCAGGTGGGGTCATGTTTCCAAGGCTTTATTTTGCCTCTTGTATTTTATTTCTCAGCCTCATTTTTTCCCTTCAATTTTACTTGTCATTCCTCAATCCTGATTGCAGTTTCCTCTCTGTCAGTTATTCTAGCTGTCCTCTAGAACATTTTACTTTCAAGGCTCTTGGGGACTCCTATCAATTGTAGCCCACTCCCTAGTTGGGACTCTGAGCACATTCAGACCCTGCCTTTTTTTAGATGTGTAGGTTTATAGCCAAAAGAGGGTCTAGGAAACTTGAGGGCATTTTTTTTTTTAGAAATTAATGAATTTTATTTTTTAGAGCATTCAAGGGCATCTTAAATTTGTGCTTTTCTCCTGAGCATCGTCCTGTTCATCGTCGCTATTCATAGCGACGGTCCTCCCTACATCCTTCCTGACAAAGTGCCAACTAGCACCAGCTTGAAGGTCCCTTGCAGGTGGGAACTCACCAGGCATAGTGAACACTCAAAACATTGTGCGGTGTGGTGTTTTCTGAGCGACGCATTCCCCTTTGGAGCCGCTCTTTTCCGAGCCAGACCTGCCTCCTGGTAAGTGACACCCAGTGGCCCTGAGCTATCTTTCCACAGCTTCGCTAAATTAGCTCCAACCCACTTCTGAATAAACACTCTGCCCATAATTGAAAATCATAGCACAGCTTCCCCTAGGTTCTCCTCTTTTTCAAACTTAATCTTATTTATGGATTTGTTCTAATGGCACCCTCCTAAATATCTGTGTTTTGTTAATGTTCCACTTAAGATCTTTGTCCCAGAGATGAACGTACTCCAAATAAAAACCAAGCAGTGAAGGAGAGGCAGACAAATATGGCTTTGGCTCTAGACTGTCTATTTCATTTGGTAGCTGATTATGTTAGTTATAACTTCCTCACGGCTAGATCTAAAATTCATTAAGGCCAGAGACCCTGCCTGATTTTCTGCGCGCATAGAGTCTAGCACTGGACTTGACCTAGGTTTTTTGAACAATATAATGAATAAAGGGCAGCAACCTTACCGCATTGGCTTAATTTGCACTTGCATTCAGCAAAAATATGTACACCTTTTACCTCTATTACTCCTATTACATCAAATCGCCCCAACCTGAACTTGTGCAATTAATTTCCTGGACCGAAGGTGTGGAATATTCCATTTTATTTTTTTAGAGTGTAATTTTAGTTTGGATCTTATGTACTATGTGTCTTTTGGATCCAAATTCTCTAACCCCTTTCATTGGCTAGGCAAGTGTGGACCGGCTATGGTATGGTGTCCCCCTTCACACAGTTCTATCAAAGGAAACAGGACATGGCATGGAGTATGTTCCTGGGGAGAGTTGACAGCTAGAGAACCATGAATTGCCTTTTAATTTCTGTTTTACGAGCCACATCTCCACTCTTGAGACTCTTACCCTTCCCTTATGTTTCCCGTGTGAATTTACAAACACCTTCTGATAGATGACTTCCAAGCTCACTGCTGTGCAGTCTGTATGGTCATTTAAAGAGAAGAAGTTGCTCTATTGGACAGAATAACTGGCAAAAGTGGGATCTAAATGCAAAAATGTTACAAGGACCCACAGACCACAAAAATGGGAGCTCATTTTATCTCTTGTAAGCAGGGGATTTAGACCTGGTTATGAAAGAGTGTGGTATTGAGAGGGGACATCTTCCCCCTTCCAGGTTTATTGAGCTATAATTGACACGTAACTTTGTAATAAAGTGTGATGTGATAATGTATATATTGTGAAATGGTGAGTTTTGTTTTTGTTTCTCTCTCTCTGTCATTATTGACAAAAGTACAGGGGCTTCTCCAAAATTCTGAAGGCAGTTACTGACTAGTATATATGCTCCCTGGTGGCTTTTTAAAAAGATTTTATTTATTTATTTATTTGACGGAGAGAGAGCCCACAAGCAGGGGGAGCAGGAGAGGGAGAAGCAGACTCTCCGCTGAGCAGGGAGCCTGATGCAGGGCTTGATCCCAGGACTCTGGGATCATGACCCAAGACGAAGGCAGACGCTTAGCTGACTGAGGCACCCAGGTGCCTCCCCACCCCCCCACCCCCACCCCCGGTGGCTTTCTGACAAGAAAATGGACTAAAGTCTTGCTACTCTGAGTGTTGTCCATGGGCCGGCGGCATCAAAATTACCCAGGAGCTTGTTAGACAGAAACATGGGCCCTAACCCAGACCTACGGAGCCCGACTCCGCATTTTATCAGCATCCACAGGTGATTTCTCTGCATAGTAAACTGTGAGAAGCACTTGAGTTCTAGGAATGGGATCTGTAATAACCCAGGCAACTTCAAAAAATACTGATGGCTGTATTCCACCCCTACAGAATTCTGATTTAATGGTCTGATCTGTGACCTGAGTGGTGGGATTTAAAAAAAAAAAAATTCCACAGGTGATTCAGATATGCAGCTCAGTTTGAGAACCATTGCCATCAATAGCATAGTTTCTGTAGATCTGGCTGTTACTACGGGCCTGCCCCAAATTCTGAAACTTCTGAGGAATTGAATCTGCGCTTCCTAGGAGCTGCCTCACATGACAATGCACCTGTGCTGTGGTTCACAGTCTTGGTTTCACATTAGAATCACCTGGATTGATGCCCGGGTCCCACCCATCGAGATGCTGAGTTAACTGCTCCAGGATGTGGCAGGAGCATCAAGACTTCTCAAGTTCCCCTAGGTGATCCTAACATGCAGCCGAGATCTGGACTTCCTGGACTTTCTCAAGGCCCCTAAGCCCAGGACATTTTGCCTTAGTCCCTCTTCCCTCCCTCCCTCCCTCTTCCCCACCTCCATTCCCTGTGGAATTTCTGCAGGTGCTGACAAGGCAGACATGCCACAGAGACTTTTCTCCCTTTGGAGTAAGGTAAGCACCCATTCTTTGGGCCTCAGACTCATGGGGCCTGACACAAGGCAGTTTTCCATTCGCTATTTGACTTATCAGTCATCCTATATACCAGACCCAAAGTGATCTCCTCTATTTACTTTTTCACATTGAGCCAATCAGTTCTGTAACTGAAAACACAACTGGAATATTAACCACAGAAGGAACTCCTTCCCCCTCCTTTCCTTGCTCACAGGTTGGCCCTCTAACTGTGATCTGTGGGAAGAGACATTGGCAGATTGGAGGAAATCAACCTTCCTGTATTGTCCACTGGGTGGTTGGTCTCAGATGGAAAGCTCCTCTACCTAGTGCTGACATTGAGGGGGCTATTTCTGCCCACCTGTGATCAGGAAGGAAGGGAATACCTTCTCCACTCAGTGGATCCCAAAGAGGGCTTAAATAGTCCTTCACCAAAGGGGTTTGAGGGATAACACCAAAGGAATAGAGAGCAGAGGTAGGGGGATGGGTGCATGGCAGCCCGCCCTGCACCCAGTTGTTGGTAATATACATGAATAAGGCAATAAATACTCTGTAAGCCTCTGAAAGGAGATGCCAATGATGGCCCTCCTCGTTACTTGTTTTTATTTTTTCCCACTTCCTAAAGTTTTTCCCATTAACACTTTTTCATTCAAGTGTCTCCATTGTCCATTTTTTTTCTTTTGGGAACTGCCAGATTTACCAAGAATCTGATCAAATCTTAGTCTCCATCTGTCTCTCCTAATGTCCCATACAATTTACAGTCTTGGGCATTATTTGATAATGTTCTTTATCCTCTGGTTTTGGTGTCCAAGTCTCCTACAGTGAGGGGGTTGAGCTTGGCTCCCAGGCACTCAGGATGAGGAATCAGGGAAGTTGGGAGGGAAAGGATGAGAGAATGTTTTACTCCAAGAAATGGATGGTTCTCTTCAGGAATATCTAAAATCTAAACCCATCACAATACTGCAAAGTTGAATTTCCTTCTTGGACTTTCAATTTTGGACAACTTGAAAAAAAAACTATTTCTCATATTAATTTCATTTTGACTTTCTTTCTTATAAACTAACAACTTGGTCTTATAATGACTAACAAAGCACTCAGCACTTTCCCTGAGTTATATTTTTTAAAAAACTCACATTACCATAACAATGAGACTTTCTAAACTCAAATCACAAATCCCTAAACCCCAAAAAGGCTCAAGTCAACACCACACAATGTTAGTCATCTTGGCTTTCTATCTGAAGAAAGGAATTATACACTTCAGATTATTTAGAAATTGTGAGATATTGAGGCAAATTCATCATACATCAACAGGTATTGTCAGTTTGATTTAAAAGTGAAGGCTCTATTTCAAAATAAACTAGAGAACAGTGTGTGTGTGTGTGTGTGTGTGTGTACGCGCGCGCGAGCGCGCACACGCGCATAGGTTAAAAATGGGTACTCGGAAGCTATTTACATCAGCCATAAAACATTTTAAAAATATCAGTAAGTGGCTTGTGCCTTTGCTATCTACAATGGAGTTGGGGCAATTTCTCAAAATATAAAAAATGTATTTCATTCTGAAGGTTAGCAACTCTTTTTAGGTTGCTAATGTGATCTTGTCCATTAATCCAGCCTTCTCAGACTATATTTCAACTTCTGATTCCAATATTTTGATATAGAACCACACCCCCAGAGTAGCAGAGAAAGAATTTAGCCTCAAGCCTTTTCCTAAAAGCATGACTCCTGGTTTCCTATTTCTGTAATGGGATTTTTTTTTTTTTTTGGCCAGTTTGAAAGGTACCATTATTTTATTTTAGTGATCGTATTTTATGTCACATTTCAACTTCTGTGCCTCAGATATTTGTCACCTCAACTTTGCTTTGTCAAGTCTTCATTACACCATGGCTCCCTTTTTATTCTGCACATAATGAAAAGGAATGTCAAGGGAAAACTGACACTTTTCATGAGTTTATCCTGAGGTAGGGCTTCATTTCTATTGCATCAACGGTATTTTAGTATCACACTGATTACACTAAATTTCACAGACAAGAACGTGCAAAACTGATAATGTTGCCCTTCCAAAGAGAGCTAAATGGGATAAAATTGTTCTCTCTTTTCACAAGAAATCCTTTGATTTAATTTGCATACTGGGAGTATGACCATTTGTTTTCAAAGCTCACAAGCATTTCCTGCAGGACATCATATGCCTGTGCATCTACATTTTTGCTTGTTTCTTCTGAAAATAAGTTGCAAGAAACATGGAAGGTATTCTGCAAAGAGAAAGCATAGCCATCTGTTCACCCTGTTCCACTCCCAGCTGACTCCTCATTTTCACCCTCTTCTCTTTTCAGACTCCTTACCCCCCCTTTCCACTTCCTTCACGGAGCCATCACCAACTCTTTCTTCCCACATTGTGTTCCTTCTTGCTCCTTGATTCTGGTTTTTGTCTCCTCAAACACACTGTAGTTTCCTTAAGCTTAGGGACCATATTTTATAATCCTTGCAACTCTTACTATGTGCTAGGTGCATAGTAAATTCATTTGACTTTTGCATTCGTTCATTCAGTCAATAATTCATTCAACCATGTTTGTTGGGAGCCCTCTAAATGTGAAGTATCACACCAAGTGCTATGAAGGCAACAGAGAACAATCCAGTCACTCCATCTTATTTAGTGTAATTGTTGAATGCTCACAGTGAAATGTTTCTTAGGAAGCAGTGGCAGCCGGCAACTGAGGATGTGAGATCTTCATTTCTGGCTTCCTAAGAGCTCTCAGAGGTCTTCTCTGGCACTCAAGCTTCTCCTCACCCACCAGGCTGCCTGGGAAGCTCCCAGGGTGCTGAGACACAACCAACAACTGGGATGTGTCTGTGGGTCATCCCATGAGTTCAGAGCGGGGTGAGACACCCTAGAAATTTTGAGAGAATTATAGTGACTGTGGATCCTGACTTTTCATTTCTGTTTTCATTTTATGGGCCACACTGAGCAAGAATCATACCGGCCAAAGGCTCCTTGGTTTTTTCTAGCCGTGGTACTCACTCCTCTCCCTTGGTCTCAGCATCCAAATGTCAGCTCTGGGTAGCAGAAGACAGAGGACGGTCGCCTCTCTCCTTGGAGGGAAAATAACTTCAAGGGGTTTCTAAGAGGCTGGAGAACAATGTTAAGGTTTATTTTTCTTGAAACTTAGGCCATCATTTACCATTTGTTATTTGCAATGGGTTATGTATTTGTTTTGATGGTCTCTTCACCACGTTGTTGAGAGAGCCATTCCTACACTCTAGGGATGGCAAAACACAAGACAGCCAACAATGAAGAGATAAGGTCAACAGCTGCATATTCATTGCATATCTGCACACCCAGGGGAGGAGAACACTGCACACCATGTAGGGTTACACAGGGTTGTGCTTAGGGATGGAATAAAACATCAGGGCTGTGGGAGGCGGTTTTGAAGTATCAAGAGGGTGAGGTGCCCTTCATTCCCATGGGAGGAAGTGATGGCTTGTTTGAATAATTCTGAGAGCCGGTAGGAAACAGTTGTAGCTCACTATTCAGGTAAGCAAGGACTGTGCCCGGTCCCCATGATAAGAAGTGTTGTTTGTCTAGGTGATCTTTCCCATGGGAGTGGAATGGTGGAGAGGGGAAGTAGCACTTAGACCATTTGTGTCCTTCCCCATTTCACCAGATCTCAAAGTAGCACACAATAATGAACCTTAATCTGGGTTTTCTATTTAGGTATCTTACCTTGCACTTGACACAGTCTATCTCATTTCACACTCTCATAATAAGCCCAGGAGATAGTTATTATTATTTCTCACTTTATATTCAAAGTAACCTGAAGTTCATGGTATTTAAGTCACCCCAGGTGATTCCCAGGAAATGGAAAATTCAGGATTCAAAGCTGCTTCTATCTTACTCTATTGCTGTGACATACGAAGTGACTCAGCTTGTGAGGGACACTTTGCAAATCATAACAGGCTATGCTTCCAATTAACAATGAATTTTGACACCAGGATGTGAATAAGAACGTGAAATGGAAATTCTTGATTCTCCTGCCACATACTTATCTTCTCAATGAGCTGTAGCTCCACCGATGGGAAGCCCTTGGGTACAGTGAATACCTTAGTTCTTAAGCAAAGTGCTAATTATCTTGCAAAACCTCAACACATTTCATTCCCTATGGATTATGTGTCCTTTGAGTTTTATGAATTGTTCAAGCCAATCTCAGGAAGATACTTTACAATAAAATGTGGACACATGATTTGGCATGGTTCTAATCAATCTTATGTATGGTGATTTTTGGAAATAAGCAAAACATTTTCTGATATTCATGCCTATAGTCATTTGCTTTTATAAGAGAATCAGATTGACACATGAAGGTGGCATTTTGGTATTGATGAAGGGTTTGCCCAAAGAATTTTTACAAAGGAAGAGTGTGGATTGTTTCTATGCACATCACATATACAGTGCATTTCCTCTTAAAATAAAGTGTCCACTCCAGGCTTAGAAAGCAGTAACCCTGATCTATTTCTCCCCATCAAAATTGGGGAATTGGGGGTCATTCACTTATAGCAGTAGGAGAATCCTTGGGGGCACTTTTTTGCTCTTCCCTTTACCTGTAGGTGTACTTTAAGGTTATTTCTTATGGATTGTAATAGTCAGCTATTACTGCCATCAAACTGTATACCAAACAAACTAAACATCTCAGTGGCTTAAAAGTGTTATAGACTGAATTGTGTCCCCTTAAAATCCATGTGTTGAGATTCTAGCTCCTCTCCCCCCACTGTGACGGTTTGGGGAAGTAGGGCTTTAGGGAGCTAATTAAGATGAGACGAGGTCATGAGGGAAAGTCCTCATGGGATTGGTGCTGTTATGAGAATCCAGAGTGAATGTGTTTCTTCCTGCTGGGAGGACACAACCAGAAAATGGCCATCTATGAACCAGGAAGTGGGCTTTTACCAGACACCCAATCTGTTGGCCCCTTGATCTTGGACTTCCCAGACTCCAGGACTGTGAAAAAGAAATGTTTGTTGTTTAAGCCAGCCAGTCTAAGGTATTTTTGTTATAGCAGCCCAAACAGACTGAGACAAGGAGGGAACATTTTTATTTTTCCTGCTCACAGTTCTGAAAGTCAGCAGAGGTGACTCTGCTTCAAGCTACCAGATAATCTGTTTCAGGAAGTTCAAGAAATCCATTTCATGGGTCTATCATGCTCCTTAGCCCCCTGGCTGAGATACACTTTTCTCATGACAAGTAGCAGAAGCACAGGAGAGTGAGGGCAAGCATTGGATGCCCCTTTGAGGCCTGGACTCTGCTACTTCTGTCCAAAAAGAGGTACTGTAAGTCACTTGGCACTAGGTAAGAAGTGATAGGAGCATGGTCCAATCTATTACATGAGTACTTGTTTTCCTCCTATTGGCTTTGAAATTGTACTTTCTAATTCATATGTATGTATATGAAAGGTACTTCAAAATGTCATTTAATTTAGGCAAGGCTAAATCTCTGGGGGGGGAAAATAGGATAAAATCATACAGGATTACTTCATTCCCAAAGCTGCTATTTTTCTTACTTTTGATTTTTTTTTTTTGATGAATCACAAAATTGTGTTTTGGAGACATCTCTCATGTTTAGGAAAAATAAAAAATCTCATGTTTAAGAAAAATTTACTGCATACTTTCTCAAAGAGAAGAGTGTATGTTATGGCTAAAGCACCCAACCTGTCATAGAGAAGAATGAAACTGGAACACTCATGAATTGGATTCAGCGTCTACCCATAATGTGATACATTATAATTTATTGTCCTAAGGAAGACCCTTTACCTTGACTGTAGCTATTAACTCTTTTTTTAAAAAAAGATTTTATTGATTTATTTATTTGAGGCAGAGAGAGAGAGAGAGAGAGAGAGAGCACAAGCAGGGGGAAGGGCAGAGGGAGAGGGAGAAGCAGGCCCCCCGCTGAGCAGGGAGCCCTACGCAGGGCTTGACCTGAGCCTAAGGCGGACGTTTAATCGACTGAGCTACCCAGGCGCCCCTTCTCAGTACTGGCACAGTACTGTAATCTAGGTGAAAATCAGACATTCCTGTAGCTATTAAATTACATCGTCTATTCTTATGATGAACAAGAGTTATTAAATCATGGCAGCTTGGCTAAGACATACAAATGATTAACTTTGATGAATCCAATGTCCCTTAATTTGAAGAACTTCCAGCTTCACCTCCCCATGGCAGGGGGTAGCTAACATCCAGCACAACAGCCCTGACAGCTTGGAACAGGATATGTGATGTTAATGCTCAGAGATGCACCTGCAGCAGGACTCCATGTATCAGAAGACTTACCAACTCGGGGACCCTGGTCACTCACTGAAGGTTCTTCTGGTATACATTCTTACTTAGGGAATGAAGACAATAATGCTGCATCATGTTCTCAGGCTTAAATGAAGTAACCCAAGTATTAGCCCATCATGATGACGAAAACACACAGACCGTGTCCTCCTGACCCAGAGCAGCATTGTGAAGCTAGCACTTGGCTATGTGGCCACCCGTGTGGGATTGCTTACACTGCCATCCTTACTGTACTTTGGAGAAGGTGTGACCTCACGTGAGTTCATCGTCCCTGTGTGCTTCAGTTTACTCATCTGTGCAGTGTGAATCGTAATAGCATCTACTTCAGAAGGCTGCTCTGAAGAGTAGCCAAGAAAGTCATGAAAAGTGCTAAGCATGATACTGGCACATAGTGATTGCTCAATATGTTATCAGCCAAAATGTTGTTTTCATTATTTTGTGGAATTACGTGTTAAATTTCTGCAACACCAAAGGGTCCCAGAGAATATTTTGTTATACTGAGTCTTAAAATCAATATACTTCATCTTATTTTTGACAACTAGACAATAATCCTTTTATAATATAACATTTTTGATTGGCCTTTTGGACTCCATGATGTGACATTTGAGTGGCATAGGAAAGAATATTCCAGTTGTTTCCATCCACCCTCAAAGAACATCTCCTTTTGTGAGCTCAAGGTACAAGCATCTCACAGCCTAATCCCCTGAATGAAAGTGCAGAGATTGCCCGGGCCTCCCAAAAAACAGTTCACCACATATGTGGAGATGTGGGAGGAGCTGGAAGGACAGACATTCCAGCTGATTACTATTCTCAGGTCAAGGATTAGACAAGATATTTAATAAACTGCATTAATGGGAGCAGAGTCATTTCCCTGCAAGGTGATCAGTGGTTGCATTTTTTTTATTTAAAGCCTTCATTAAAAGAGGTCTTCAAATAAGATGAACTTTATCCTTTTCTGACACACAAAAGAAAAGATATGAGATCATTTCATCTGCAATGCAGTTGAAATCAAACCTATTTTTAGCTACATCAGGTTGAGCCTGACAGTGAAACCATGTGTCCTGGCTAGAACAATTAGGCTAGTTTTTTGAAGTTTCATTAAATCCCTGTATTTTCACTAAGTCCATTATTTTCATGTATAATCATTAAACATTAGGGATGGGGCACAGCTATTAGCCATAACAGCTACCTTGAGGATGGTGAGAATGATGAAGAGGAAGAGGAGGAAGACGAGGAGGAGGAGGGCAGCATCTATAACATACCTGCGCTCATCTCCCAAACACCTCTTAAATCCACCTGCTGTCTGGCTCCACTGTCACAGTCCCTGCCCAGGCCACTAGCTTTTTCCACCTGACTTTAGTGCAACAAATACCTGCGTTCCTCATCTTTGATCATCGCTTGGTCCCTCTGCAATTCCTCCTGACCACATCTGCCAGAAATGCAAGGCTGATTACACTCTCCTACCAGCTTTGAACTCTTCCGAGTCTCATTAAGAGGCAGGGGGAGTTTTCAGGAATTCATGATAGAAGAGGCAGGAACCTCGTGGAGTTGGGGTTTGGGGGTGGAGGCAAGAGAACATTCTGGAAAACTGGACAGGACTGGTCAAGAAGAGCTATGTTGGCATTAAGGGGTTTGGCCTGGGCATTACAGAGGGGAAAACAGGGAGTCATTAAGTGTGTCTGAACAAGTGCATAGGATGTCCCATTTATGTAGAATTTTGTATGTGTATGTAGAGAGAGAGAGGTCCAGAAGAAAGTTCAAAATGTTGAGCTGTTACTTCTGAGCGGTGAGATTTGGAGGAATTTATTTATATACTTCTTCTTCGTGTCCTTTAAATTACTCTCATTTTCTACATGATCCTGTATTCTCAGGTTTTTAAACTTTGAGGTTATTTTCATCTTGCAGGCAAAACAAAGCACATCCTGTTTTTGTTGTTGTTTTTCTTAATCACATCACAAGGCCAATTAAAACCCTGGGTGAATTGGGCCTCTCTACCCCGGTAGGCTTTCACAGTAGCTCAATCTGTGGCACCACGAACTGTGTTCTAATAGGCTTCCCACAGTCTCTGGCTTCGAAGTTTCTTGCCTACAAAAGTCTTTTGAGTCTCTTACTGGCTGAACCACAGTGGCTGCTAGCTGAGGGGAGCAAGCCGACTCTAATTACAGTGTTTATATTGCTCTTTGAAAGGTGAGAGGCAAGAGTCCTCATTTACCATGCTGGTCTGAGTTTTCAGAGCCCCTAATCAGAGAAGTGATCATTGGATTGCAAACTGAGCCCATCTACTGTGAAATTGCTGGAAAGGAATTGATAAAGCTTCCCAGTTTTAAGCCGCTGCTCTTAAGGACAACTACTGTAATGGAGTAGTGGAGATTTTTTTTTTTTTTTTTTTTTTTTTTTTTTGCTCCGAGGAAAATTCCTAAGGAAGCTGGGGCAGGGGATGGAGTAAGAATTGGGCTGAAATTAAATATAGGGCACACTGATAATGATATCATTTTCCCGATTAAGATGTTTTATTACCTATGGCCATTTGTTCCCCTTTAAAATAGTCTTAGTTAGCTGGAAATGAAGCACCATCTGATCATTTATTCATTTTGTCTCTTTTGTTCTCATATATCTACATGGAAGTCCTCATTTCCCAGAGTTGTTATACTTACTTTTTAGTACGGGGCATTTCCAGAGCAAAGAGGTAGATCCCTTCCAAAGCAAAAGTGTCTCCAAGAACTAAGGGCAACACAGAGAGATCCAGATATGGGATGACATTAATTAATTGCATTTTCTAAAATTTCCTTACATTGCCTCGTAAGGAAACCTTCCAAAATACTCTCTAGAAATTAAGGGCTAATATAATGTAGTAGTCCTCTAAGGCTGCCATAACAAAATACCACACTGGGTACCTTAAACAACAGAAATGTATTTTCTCTCAGTTCTGGAAGTCTAAGGTCAAGGTGTCGGCAGGTTTGGGTTTTTCTCAGGCTTCTCCCCTTGGCCTGTGGACAGCGCCTCGTTGCTGTGTCCTCACATGGCCTTCCTCTGAACACAAGCATCTCTGGTGTCTCTCTGGGTGTCCTAATCTCTTCTTACGAGTACACCAGTCACGCTGGATTAGGACCCACCCTAAAGGCCTCATTTTAACTTTATTATTTCTTTAAAGTCCCTACCTCCAAGGATAGTCACCTTCTGAGATACCGGATTAGGACTTCAACATCCAACTTTTGAGGAGGACTCAATTTGGCTAATAGCATGTGGCATCAGTTGAAAGAATAAATGGAGAAAGAAAAAAAAAACCCACACCAATAAAGCACTAAAATATTGCTTGTGGTTTTATAATGTCAGCCACAGTGACAATATTATCTGCCACCTTTGAGTAGAGATGAATATGGGATTTTTTTTAATCCCCCAAAACCAAGTGTCCTCTGGAACCAGATCATTGTTCTTCTCCTTATAATTATCTGAGGTCTCTCCAAAAGTGTTCATGCCTCATAAAGGAGAAGTGGATAGAGCATGAGCTTTGGTGTCAAGAGAGCTTTTTGCAAGTCTGAGCGCTTTCACTTATTTCCCAGAGACATGTTGGGCGGGTCACTTAGCATTTCTGGGTCTTAGTCCCCACATTTGGAAGATGACGCGATCAACTCCTTCTTGCCACTGTGGGGGAGGGGATTGCATCAGCAGAGGCCACTGGGGGGCTGTGGAATTCTGAGGCTTGAACTTGTGTTTGAGCTTGAATCTCATTGATTAAGACATAGTTTCATAGCAAAGGATGATTAGGTATCAAACATTTTGAGCACATAAAAGTCAGGGGGAACACATTATTAAAAAAAAAATCAGAACTTAAGCAGTACCAAATAGGAAATGAGTTGGAAACAATCTCTAAATTTGAGGGCAGTGTAAAAGGCCCCAAATAAACATAAATGTTTTCCCTGTGTCACTAAATGAAGGGTTTGAAGGGTCTTGAAGAAATACTTAGAATAAAATAGAAACATGCAAATAATACATTTAAAACAATCAGAATCACCGATTACTTACATGTGACAGCAGGTTAAAAGCAAGAGGCAATTAAACTATAGCTGGACAGACCAGGACATCAGATGTGGTTACTAAATTAGAAGTGCAGACTTTTTTTTTTCTTTTAATTTTCTGGCATGTGAGGCAAAAAACCGGAAACTTACATTAAGGGTTCACATGACACTCATTCTCCATGAGGGGACCCCTGTTTACTTTTGTATGGCAGCAAAGTTTCACCAGGCACAATGTCTGAGAAGATACTTCCAGCACAGAAGGTCCTCTAGGTCGGAGTTACTACCCTGACTGGTCACTCTAGATCTCTTGGGAAGAGAGGAGCCACCAAAAAAATTCAGTGGTCAGAGCCCTACCTTCAAGGATTCTGGTTCAGCAGATCTGAGTTAGGCAGAGGTATTTATACTGTTCAAAATCTGTGTCAATCTGCTGATCGTTAGCCAGGTTTGGAAAGCACTGATGTAGGGTATACTCAGGGATCTTAGTTTAGGTACTTCCAGTGAGCAGACAGTGAGACAAGGATTTGAGTGCAAAGTGTTTATTTGGGAGGTGAAGGAAACACAGATAGGGTTGTGGAGAAATAAGACAAGAGAGGAAAGACAGTGAAGGCAGTGCATCATGAAGCCCATTAGCACAGTGGGCCAGTGGAGCTTCATCCTTCTGGGGAAACAGTAACACGGAGTGGGACACATGCTTCTGAGAGCAAGGGAGCTGGGCGTTGATGTACCAAGTGCCCAGCAGTCAGGGGCTGAGGGCTACTCCCAGAGGGTGGCGGCTCCCCGGTATCCCCAACCTTCTGCATGAGTGCTAGCCAGGGTAAACCCTTAGGTAAATGCATGCCGGAAGGGCCAGTTGAAATTTGGTGGGTGGCCATGAAAACGGTAGGGTTGTGGACAAATATGGCGGCCACAAAACCATCGACACCCACTTCACTACCCTCCTGGGAGCAACTGTGGAACTGTGGTCCTCATCCCCATGACCCAGAGCTATAGTCACATCTGCCCTGCCCAGGACGGTGGTTTACTTCATGTATACATGGAATTTCAGAGCTGGGCACAGAGGGATGGGTGGAAAATGGCAATGAACCACTGCAGTCCCCAAACACCAGCACTGTGACCCGGCTGAGTGAGCTAAGGCTTGCTTTCTCTTTTGCACCTCCTTTCTCCCCTGTGCAAATTAAGAAAAATGACTTGCCCTGTCTTTCTTCATTTATTATCACGGGACTTAAGACAAGACTTCATAAAACTAAAGGATGAAGCATAACTAGGCAGTGGGGCTTAGGTGGAACAAAGAACTTTTCAGATAGCTAGACCTGCTCCACCATTGCACGTTAGCTGTGGGGACTTGGGTGGGATACACTCTGGGTCCTAGTTTCTTCATCCATAAAATGGGAACAGTGATAATATCTACTTGGCAGGGCTGTTGTCAGAACTAGGGAAGGTAGAAACGGAGCCTGGCACTGTGCCAGGTAAATGAAAACTGTTGTTAGGGAAGAGGGACTTCTTTGACAAAAGGTTCGTTTATTTGGTAAAAGGTTCTTCATGTGTGACTCACACACAGGGATTCCTCAGTTCCTGTTTTAATGTGAAGATAGAAGGTCTTGTGAATGGTACAGTGCTGAAGATGTCAGTTTAGGTCAGTCCTGTTTGTTTCCCCAGAGCCTTCTTCCAGGGAGTGCTCTCCCTGGTTTTTCTCCTCAGTTCTTCATTTCACATTCTCCTCTTGTCACTGCAGCTTGCTCCGTGAAGAGCCAGGGAATTGGCAAGAGAGTCTGTGAGGATGACAGTCTTTGCGAGCAGACCAGCATCTTTCACGTAGATCTCTCTTCCAGAAGGAATGCGGACACGCATAGGGAAGCTGGATTTGTGTCAATTAGCCCCATCCCACGCCCTGTAGGCCATTTTATTTTAAAATCTATTCGACAATCAATGCCATTAGCTCAACAGATGGCTTGTTAATCTTTAGACCAAGAGCCAGATTTTAAATTGCCTTCCATTTTGCAAACTCTTCTCAGAAGAAAAAAGTAAATGAAATATAAAAGAAAAAAAAAAAAGAATTTCAGCCCAACCCCAGGGAGATCCACAATGTATTCATTTCAGACCTAGCTTTTAAGGGCAGCTTCAGCAAGTTTTTGTCAGTTGGATGCTCATATATCTATAGGCAAAGAAAGTAAATGCATTGATTCTTTTTTGAAAATAGTGAGCACAATGCAGAACATTTGTCAGCCAAAAAAAGAGCATAACTCTCAAACATGATCAACTTAAGCATGATCAAATCAAACCTTGCCATTAGTGACAAGCATACATGTTTTCTCTGAACTTGGGGACAGCCTTGAAAATACATCTAGTAATTTACCTGGAAATCCCAAAGCTTGGCCATCTCTAGATCAGATTATGTAAAGATTTTGTTTTCAGTGATCTCACTACCTCTTTTCCTGATGCTTTCAGGACCCAATTCCCCACCATGTTACCCCAATGTACACATGGACACACGCGCACACACACACACACACACACACACACACACACACACACACTTCTTAAACAATTCAAACTAGCGTCTGGTGTTTTTAATGTTAAATAAATTAGAGCCATAAAATAGGGATGGGTTTTCTTTTACTATCTCCAACCCATGATACGGTTGGACCCTATGTGCATCTTGTGGCCTCAAGATTGTAATTTCTCTGAGTTGGCAGGAAAAAGTGTTAGACCTTAAGGAGTGCCCCTGCCAGATCCACGTGACCCACTAATTCATTTGGTGCATCTGGGGCCATCCATACGAGTGTGGGCAGATGTGGGATGAAGAATTCAGGTCTTCCTCTTCCCTAAATCCTGATTCACCTGTTTGGATTTGGAAAAGGGTTGGGGAGGGCATTTACAAATGTGTGGCCAATGAGTTTGCCTTTGGTCTGCTTTGTCTGGGTCAGACCAGCCAACCTGAAGAATCAGTGACATCACTTTGGGAAGAGAGAGAAGATCAGACAGAGGCAGAGGCTCCCCTCCTGCCGGCAGGGCTGCACTTGACCACTAGGGGTTTATGCGGCTCCTCAAGGAAATACATGCTAATCAACCCACCCTCCCCAGGAAGCTACCCCAGATCATTTTCTCCATCTCTCCCCGGAGAAGCCAGATCTTGCCTAGTGTTGAGCATGTTATCTGGGGGCTGTTTGTGAAAGGAAAACAGATGATCTCATCCTATCTTGAGGGAGCAAGCAGCTTTTTAGAATCACAGATATTCTTCATGACAACTCTCTGACAATGTAGGAACCTTAAGTGCCTTCTGAATCCTCAGAGAAACTGCTGCTGAGAGCCGGGACATTTTCATGGTATCTATATTCTTACTTTGTTCTGTTTCTTTGAAGACTGGGGGACAGGGCATTGGGAGAGGCAGCTGGTGTCCTGTGAAGGACACTGGATGGGGAATATGGGCACATGCGTGCTAGTGCCCACGGCTAAAGGGTTTCCATTTTAGCGGGTGAGAGCCTCTCCAGGACTCTTCCAGACCCGAGATTCTAGGATTTCGCCTATTTCTAGTAACCTGAACATTTCATTAGGCAGAATTTTCCATTCTCTAGCTGTGCCAGATAGAGGAGGAACTTACTGAATGAATCGGAAGTCCCGAGCCAGTGGTGAGGAAAACCTACCCACATCTCAGACTGCCTTCTGCTTGTTGATGTCAGAACAAGAATTATTGTGGGTAATCATTGAAGGACGTAAAAAAGAACAACGTGTACCTGGCAGAATTTGTATATCAGTGCGTTGCAATTTGCCAAAGTGTTCTTGAAGTTACATCTTCCATTACATAACTTTTTATCACTTTCTTAAAAAATGTTCCAGTTGGGCTGGCATGTTTTATGATTTGCCTTGCTTCAGAGATAAGCACATTGTCAATGATTAGACGAAACTTCCCAGGTATTTTTGAACTGAAAAGGTTGAGGTTGGCAGAGGGACGCCAAAGGAGGGGGTTGAGCAGAGAAGCTGGTATTTAAAATATTTAAAAGGCAAGATGGTATGTATGCGCCTCAGATAATAAGATGTTAGTGAATTTCAAAAACCTTACAGTCCTAAAATAGGTAGCTTTCCATGTATATAAATATGTACAAGGGTTCAGAAACTTAAGGAGCATACTGGGATCGAAACCAAAGCAGGCATTTTGGGGCTTTTTCTGTTCAGCCAGCTGTGGGCCTTAGGAAGCCACTCCTTAGCATCATGTGCTATTGGTCCAGTAGGTTGGAACATCCCTACAAGCTGATGGGAAGTGTGTTTCCTTCCAGTTCTGGTCATGAAGGGGCCTTATAGACTGTTATTGGTTTGTTTGTTTGTTTGTTTAAAGAATTAATTTTCTCCTCCAGTGGCTTAACCACTCCGATTCATGGCAACCTAACTTGAAGTTGTTGTTGTTGTTGTTTTTTTTTTTGAAACACTCGTACTTACAGCACTGTTAACTGAAAATCTACACACAGAATCCAGGCAGGTGAATGATTATTAACCTAGGATGCACCTCTTACCTCCACGTATGCACAGAGTTACCAACCCAAAAGTGGGAATTTCACATTGCCACCTCTGAACCAGCAGGTGACTATCTTACAACACTCTTCAGAGATTTTTTTTTTATAGGTACTTTCACCTGACTAATGTAATTGGCCATTAGGAAAATAAACTCTTATTAGTATGAATATAAAGGTTATTTTGGAAGCAGCCGCCTGAAATGGATTATGTGATTTGTGAACGCTTTCCTAAAACGAATGTGACTCACACACTCAAATAAATGCAGTTGATTTTTTAAAGGGCTATCTTAGCAATGGCTGGACTTTCCTATTCTTTAGGGGAATAAAAATTTGCATTCAGTTAGGCATCTCTCTGTTGTAGTACTTACAGAAATATATTATAATGTTGTCCTCCAGGGGGCGTTAAATCTTTAGCAAAGCTCCAATTTCTCTGGAAGGCGTTCAAACCCAGTTAGCAAAAGCAGACAGTCTGGCTTCTTTCTCATTGGGATGCAGAAGTGCTAGGGCCCATATTCTGAACTTCACATCTCAGACTTGCAGACAAGGCCTTACATTTTTTAGTAAAGCTAGGGTGGGTCTGCCAATCTCCTGGCCCTGGGGTATATGACAGTATAGCCTAGACATATTGCTCTGAACACTCTACTGCGGGTCTTGGATTGGCCGACTCTCATGGTCCATGTCAGTAAAATTTTAAGAGACTATTGATACGGATGGGAACTGCTGTGCTTTCCAAGGGCAGGAATGTGATTCCTGGAGGCCCCAAAGACAACCTGGTGTGGGTTGGAGAAGGCTCTGTGGGTCAAAATTGCAAAGGACCCATCCTTCCTACATAAGCCCCACAAAGGGTTATTTTTGTTGTTACTTTGTTAATGAGAACATCACTTAGGAAATCTGCAAACCTCTTGGTCTGGGAAACCAGCAACTTCAGTAGTAAAGTGTATGATTGTAAAGCAATACAGTACAGAGAGTAAGAGGTTTCTAGGTTCTATAATTGACTGACAGGATTTCAATATCTGCTATACTTCTTATAAGGCTAGGATCTTGAATTAATTGCTGAAACTCCTGTGTCTCTGATCCCTCATTCACAAAAGACTATCTCATAGGGTAACTGGAAGGATTAATTAATACAACCCAAAGAAAGCAGTGGTGCATCCTAAGTGCTCCATAAATTCTATTCGTCATTCTTATTCCCAAAGAATTGAGATCCTCCTGATACGGCTCCAGCTTTGTCTCTCATTACTCCCCTACATAGACTTCTTCATCCCAAATATCACCCTATACTTTTCACCTCTTTGCTCCCCCTGGTTCATCTATCTTCCTCGCCTATATCACTATCTGATGAGATCCCGCCCAAGTTTCAAGGGTTTATCTGTAATGGCACCTCAAAACCAACCCCCCCCCCCACAATTCCCTACTCAAGAACTGAACGAGCTTTCTCCTATCTCTGAACAGTAGCAGAGATGCGATATCTTGATATACAGGTATATACATTTGTCAAAACTTACGGAACTATCCACCTAACGTGGCCACATTTTTTTAGCATGCAAATCATACCTCTACAAACCAACCCAGTAGGAACATTATAAGAAGGTCTCAGCCTTTGGAGAGAGAAAGCCGTACTTCAAATTCAAGTTCTAGTACTTTCTACCTGTTAGGGCTTTGAACTCCTTCCACCTGTAGTTTTCTCTAAATGGGGCAGTTGTCACGTCCTCCTTTTGAAGTGAGGGTTGAGAGACACAATAATACAAAATGCCTCACACACAGTTGATGCTACACTACTGTTAGACCTTCCTTTTTCAGCATCACTTGTACTATGTTACTCACATACCCCTGCCCACCAAAAGGTGATCTTAAGGACAGAATGTGTGCTATCCCTTTCTTTTCCATGTTTCTAGCATAGAGAAAAAGTAGTGTGTTTAGCGATTTATATATATATATATATATATATCCAACTTTTGGATAGCAAACACCTAGCAGCATCCCAACTGAAGCCTCTGCAGGATGCCACACTGTGTATTATCACTTGGGTTTGCTAAGGCTCAGTATTTTAAAGTCTGACAGATACCTTCCTTGGTCAATAATTCAGCTACAGCTCCCCGGTGTACAGTAGGGCTTAATAACACAACTTTAATTATGATAGTTCTTTAGGTTCATAACGGTTGTCTAATTCTCTTGAAAGCAACGGAATGGCCGTACTGTTTTCTGGACCAATAAGTCACTCTGTTTTCCATGGTTCAAAGTTAAGCTTTTATTTGGTTTTAAATTAAAAAAATAAATTTCGTTATTAAATAGTGAGATGGATCTAAGTTATGTTCAGATAGTAGCTTACTCAGGAATATACCACTGGGGGTACAAGTAAGGGGTGGGTCACCTAAACTAGAATGATTTGTTATGTCATCATGTTTGTTAAAAGTTCAACAGTGGCATAATTCAAAAGAAACGGAGATACAAAGTTTTAAATGTTTACAATGGATGGAAGAAGTAAACCACTTAATCTATTGCAATTGCCAACGAATTTCTTTCTCAGTGCCAGGCTGCTTGGACTCTATACCACAGTGCTAATGTCATCGGGCTCATCTGCTTTCTTCTGCCTGCTTGGCAGGGATTTCAAGTATTCAAGGTGTCTTCGGGCATCCTCCTGATTTTGCCTCACGTAATACACCACATAGGAGATCACCATGGTGAACCAGCCAAACATGGTGACCAGCATGGCATAATCAGTAGTCTTTTTAGGGAGGTTACAAAGGTCAGCATCATTGGCAGCATTGAGGAATGGTCTCCCGGCGTGTTCATCCAACACAGAAGTCTTACAGATCACATTGTGGGCTGTCTCATGGTTAGATGCCATGCTCCTCAGAACTTGCTGTAGCGTACAGTCACAGTGCCAAGGATTGTTGGCAATTCTGGCCCTGGCCTTCAGGTTATTGAAGGCATTTTTGTGCACGCTTTGAATTCGGTTGTCAGACAAGTCCAGAGTCTGCAAAGTTTCAGCTACTCCTTTGAAGGCATGCTCATCGATAAACTCAATGCCATTTTTGGACAAGTTGAGAACTCTCAGTTGGTGGAGGTCCTTAAAAATCTCGTTGGGGATAGATGTGATCTGATTGGAGTCCAGGTACAATAAGACTGTTTCAGGAGGAAGATCTCTAGGTATTTCCTTGAGATTTGCATTGCTACAGGTGACATTTAAACCCCCAGAGGAAGAACAGAGACAGCCCTTGGGACACATACTGGCAGAATGAAAGCACAGTATCATAAGAACAAAACTTTGTAGGAGGAGACACATGGAGAGGGAACGGGTTAACCACAGGTCTACCAGATTCATGCTGGAATGTCAGCATAATCACAAGCCCATTCCTCATTCACTCCAACAAGCAAGCGTGGCAACCGTTCCAGCCCTGTCCACACTGTTGATATCTTTCTTGCTTGGTTCAAAAGGTTGCAACTAACACACGTGTCTCTTCATTATTCCTGTCCTTGCTTGGGTACCTAAAGGAAAGGGAAGCAGATGCAATTAGCTTTTTTGCAGAGGGAGGTACATTGCAATTAAAAGTGCTCTCAGGTGTCTGGCATTCTATGTGGGCAGGAGAGTCGGTTATGTAGTTAATTTTCATTGACAGCACTGGGAATTATCTGCATAATGGGAGTCTCCTGCTCAAATCCCAGGTGTTGGGCTACAGGGCTGTCAATAAACGACAACATTTCCGAATCATGTTGCCTTGGTTTTAGTTGTGCAGAATTACAGCAAACAGTCCAGATTTCTCTCATCTCTACTGGTTCTCTCACATCCTGAGCCCCTTCTAAATTAGACAGCAATAAAATTTAATTAGACCTTCCCCCCCTTCTACAGTAACAGATGCATTAGTGCAATTTAGACCTGCTCTTGAGCAGCAATGAAAAATAACACCGATATTTCATGGTTAATGACCATAGATAGCAATAATTGTCACGGCTTTTGAATGGATGTCCAATTGGAGTATTTTCTCTAAAGAAACATCTTACTTGAATTAAGAAATGAATAAATGTATTCCAACTTTCACAAGAGAATGTTGCTAGGGACTGATAGACCAGGATCTCCAAAAGAGCTGTCTCCCTGTTTTTCTCTGTTTTCTAAATAACCTATCCTCTCCCCAGTAGATTTTCAAATATGACATACACCTCCAAGACTTTTTATTTTTATCCATTTATTTATTTATTTTAAAGATTTTATTTATTTATTTGAGAGAGAGACAGAGAGTAAGTGGGGAGAGGGGCAGACGGGGAGAGAAAGGGAGAAAATCCCAAGCAGACTCTACACTGAGCATGGAGCCCGACACGGGGCTTGATCTCACAACCCTGAGACCATGACCTGAGCCAAAAGGAATAGTCCGACACTTAACTGACTGAGCCACCCAGGCGCCCCTTCAAGACTTTTTAAAATATAAAATAAAATTTAAATATATTAGCCTCTAAGACTTTCCCAATAGCCTATTTTAGCTTTCCTATGTGTGTGTGTGTGTATATATATATATACATATATGTGTATATATATATATAATATTGTTGGAAGGGGCTTCTAAATGGCAAAAATTAAGTGATATATGAAAGGGTCTAAGCTTACTCAAAAACAGAGATGAGACTATAAGTGAACCCTCAAAACTACTTTTTCATATAGAGAAGACAGGCATCTTTGAGACCAGTTCATGGAGGAAGTGAGTAGATTTTGGAGAGATTATGTGATTCACCCAAGGTCAAATGGTTTGTAGGTGGAAGAGAGAGGACTCAGGCCAAAGGCTTTGTTCGGATTTATAATCGCCTAACTCTTTCCACTACCCCCCTCCCAATCTCATCTGCTCTATGAGGACAGTCAGAATCCAGGGAGCATTGCTTGTTGTGATTTCTGATACTGTTATGTTGCAGCTCAATCCCAAACTGAGTACTCTATGGAGTACGAGAGAGCTCCATGTCTGACTTCAGAGCATCATTTTCAGGATGTGAGAAACAAGGAGAATGTTCCTTCCTCTCACTGCAGTGAGCAACAAATGACTTTCTGCAAACTTATCTTTTCTAAAGATCCCAGATGGATAAATACAGAGGGAAATGACTCCAAATGTTACCAAACTCACAGAAGAGAAGATTAATGTGAGCTGAAAACATAATGAACGGGGTTGTTAATCATGGAAAAAATGAGATTAGCACCAGCAGAATGGAGTGGATGTGCTTTTGGAATCCTGAGTCCCTTAAATGCCAGAGAATGCTAAAGAAGGACCCCTAGGCTTAGGTAGCCATCCATCAATAGCTCATTTCATTTGAGGTGAGTCTCCCTCCCTTCCATGTTTTCCTTCAACACTGTGTTGCATGACATTTCAGAACTCTAGTGATTGCCTAGATGGGAGAGAGAAAAAATAAACAGGTGTGGAGGGGAGGGCACTCAGAGAGGAAAGAGGGTGGCAGAAGGATAAGGCAAAGGATGCTACGATGAGGACATGACAAGGACACAGGAGATGGGAGGCATGAACTTGAATAGAGAAAATAAAGAGAGTCTGTGTAATCAACCAGCTCCCATCAATTAAGTAGGTACCACCAGCCTAGGTCCTGCTGCAAAGTGGGAAACCTTCTCTGGAGGATACTCCACATCTCTCCAGAGACTGATTCAGAGTCTGTCTGAAGAAAAACGTTCACCAGTTGAGACTAACAGTTCCATGAGGGCAGGCTCTTGTGTCCACCTCATGTAGAAACAACAGCAGACAATTAAAAAGTGAAAAGTACCCTAGTTTGTATACCAGCTGTAATCTTTGTTAGCAGTGTGCTCCTGGGCAAGTTATTTAACCTCACTAAACCTCATTTTCCTTATCTTTGTATAGAAATTATAAAAGGACCCAATTACAGAGTTGATTTGGGAATTCTGTGAGATAATCCACATAAAACATTTAACCCAATGCCTAAAAAGCAGTAAGAGTTCAAGACTTGTTGGCTGCAGTTACTATTATTATCCCAGATACATTCTCAAATGCTACCTCGATGCTTGGCATGTTGTAAGGGTTAGATAAATATCTATTGTATGAATGATCCAATAAAATATTGAAGAATCTAGCTGTGCTTTTTCTTCCCTATGATGACTATTTTTATTTTATTTTTTTAAGATTTTATTTATTTATTTAACTGAGAGAGAGAGAGCGAGAGCAGGAACACAAGCAGGGGGAGTGGGAGAGGGAGAAGCAGGCCTCCCGCGGAGCAGGGAGCCCGATGTGGGGCTTGATCCCAGGACCCTGGGATCATGACCTGAGCGGAAGGCAGACGCTTAATGACTGAGCCACCCAGGCGCCCGACCATTTTTATTTTTAATATAAACATTGGCTCATCCAATGTCTATTGGTTTTACATATTGACATGGTAGTCTTTGAAAAAAAATCACAAGTGCAGGCTCCTAGTTGATGGAAGGAATAATGGAGCTTCTTTTCGGTAGGCTCCTTGAGACTTATTCTTGGTTTCTCCAGAATGATCAGTCCATTGGTCATGGTAATAGCCAAGAAATGATTAGTACACATTGTGAGTTCTCAACATCAGAGTGCAATACCTCTTCATGTCCAAATGATCCACCTATACACTGAATAGAAAGCATATTAGGAACACTGTAAATACAGAGTATCTCTTGCATTCAGAGATGTTGGACTCAAACTAAGTATTTCATTTTCTTTCTATGATGTTTTACAAAAGGGAAATAAAAGCTCTGGGATTGGCTAGATGACTAGGCTGCTCTGACCGAGCCTTTAGAACCTCCACACTCAGCCAGGACAAAGTGAGAGGAGAACTGAGCCCTTCGATGTCTAGGAGGCAGACAACAAGGGCCAAAGTTATCGAGTCAAGGTCATCTTCAGCAGGGAGGATGGAAGAACTGCCTCTCCACTCTATTATGCTGAACTACTGTTTTCCAAAGGGATTAGCAGCTTGACATTGTCTTAAATTGCTGGATAGGTCAAGAGGGGTTCTTGGAAAAGAAAGACATGGCAGACGTGCCTCACATAGTAAAAACACGGGTATTCTTCTGACATCGGTTACCACCCAGCACTGTACAAAGCCAAAGAGCAGATAACTCGGAAACGAACATTCTAAACCCCAAACTCCCTCCTGTTTTGTTTCAGTCAGGTCTACTAAAAAAATGCGAAGCAGCAAACAAACCATCCTGTTGGGAAAAGAGAGTGCCTCCTTTTTAACTTCAGAATGAGGATATAGAGCACAGAGAAGGGCTGGGGTCACACTGGTGAATGCAAGAACAGAAGCAGCACCACTGCCTGTCCTCCTGATAAGGAACAAGACCAGCAAAAGGGGCAGAGCAAATTAAACAGCATCTTTTCTACCTCTTGACTCTCCCTTTCCGCTTCTCAACTCATTACACTACCCTATCCTCATTCCCTCATTCCCTTCAAATATGTCTGAGGCAGGAAGCTTTGGTATTTTTGGATGTGGTATTTAGGTATGAGCTGCACTCCCAAGGGGGCCATTTTATCCACATACCCATGCCTTGTTCACATTTCCCTGTCACACAGGTTTCCGAGCTACCACAATTAATGCCTGGATTGGGTGGCAACCATCAAGTGCTGTTTCCAGAAGGAAAAAAAAAAAGTGCATTTAGCAGACTGTCTGAGAAGACAGATCTTTCAGAGGTTGATTAACAACTCTATCTTGCTTCCTGTTCATTTCTTCTCATCATTAGGGGACACTCAGGGACACTCAGGGCTTCTAACACAAAGCTTTCATTAACTCTTCTGAGATAAGTGAGTGTCCCAATTCATGAAGAAATACCAGACACACTGATTTCTCCCAATTACATTCCATGAAACTCTGCTACCCACAAGGATTTGATTAAAAAGCACAACACAGCAACACAGGAAGGCCTTTCGATTTGGGAGGTAAAATTCAAATCAATGGAAAAAAAAACCTCATAAATTAAAGTACTTGAAATTAAAACTTCCATATGGCAAAAAGTAAGACCATACACAAAATGAAAGGACAGATGATAAAATAAAGGGTTGATTTCTTTAGTATACAAGAAGTTCTTACAAAGGGATAAGAACCTGATCCAACAGAAGAATGGATGGGAAAACAATATATACAGATGACCAATAAATCATATGAATAGATCCTTGATCTCACTGACAGTAAAATAAATTCAAGTTAAAGTACCTAACATCTTGGTTAAAATGAGGAAGAATATCTACTGTCAGTTAAGGTGTAAAGAACAAAGCACTCTCAAAACTTGACATGCAGATACTTGGGGTACTCTTTTTGTATGAGCAATTTAGGAATATCTATTCAAATTTTAAAATACAAGAACAAGTTAGACTGAATTGTACTGATGTAAAGATCTCCAAAGATGACCTCAGAAAGCAGCTTGGAAAAAAGGGGTTCTGGTAGCATCATCCTATTTCTGCAAAATTTTTAAAAAGAGGAAGTAAATGTGCAACATACGTATAGAATTTATATGTTTACATATGCATAGATCATTTCTGAAAGGATATGTATGGAAGGAAATGTATAAGAAACTATTAATAGTGCTTAACTGAGGAGTAGAACTTTGGGGGTCGACAGGGTGAGAAAAGGAGCCGTTTTTGTTTTTTAATTTTATACCCTTCTGATGGAATTAACTTTCTGTGGTATAAAGGTGTTTCGTTTGTTTTTGTTTACATAAACATTTAAAAAATTAATACAAAAGGACCAGGGATTAACTGAAAAACCAATCTGAACATAATGTCTCAGAAGGCAAATTTTGAGCACATGAAAACAGTTGGACAATGGTGGCCAAGAAGGTTGGGCAAATAATAAGACATTAAATTTTAAAAAGCTGAACATGTTTCAACATGAGGAACTGAAGATGCAAAGGGACCACAGTGAGACCATATATAAAAATAGATCTTGAACTCCCAACCTGCTGCAACCAGCTCGGGAAATCAAACTACAACCTCTGTAGCCATTATCCCACCCCAGTGAGATCATTAACTGCCAACTTCCCTAATTTTCATTCCTACTTCCAATTTAGGACTAACAAGGGAAAGACAAATTGGCTCCCCTCACCAATCGCATAGGATGCTCTGGTTCTAGCTAGACTGCCTCCAGCTTCCCTATGCCAAGAGACACCAATCAGGGCACTTCTGAAGCCTTTCAGATTTTTTCCCACTATCAAACTTTTCCACTCCCCTGCCTGCCTGTGAGTCTCTACCAAATGCAGGGGATGGGGGCTGGTTTCCTTGCTATAGAAAGCTTGAGAAAAATGGCCTTTGCTGGTTCTCATTTGGGTAGTTTTCATTTACTTCCACAAAGACTGAAGTTTAAGTATGTGATATTTTCAATGTAGTATTTCCAAAATTAGCTTTATAACCTATTATAGAAATGATATAAGGATGTCTTTATATGCCCAGGTTTTCTATAGACTAAGTATGGGTTGCATAAGACATCAACGTATATAATTCCTGACCAAAAACTTAGGGACCATTGGGAACTGAATGATTCAGGGGAATGAACTGTATAGATAATTTTCTCTACCGCTCCTCTTTGAGATCACGTTCATGGAGACAACACGTTCATTCATGTCTTTAGCACTGAGCTCAGTCAGGAACTTCAGTTCTACCTTTCCATTCACAACCACCTATTACCACAAGATTCAGCCTGGGTTCCAAACTGGGTGTCCCTAAAAGTAAAATCATTTTCACCCTTTATCCCCACCCAACTACCTTCCTCCTCTACCATACACTACCTATTCTTCCCTCCTGATTTTTTGAGAACAGTTTCCATTTTCATCCTCCTTGCACCCCCTCTCTTGTGCTTTGGGTCCCCACTGCCTCTTTCTTGTTTAAACCTCCATCCTTTTGCTCTGGGAGGAAGCAAAAGCATCCTTCCTGGACTGCCCGTGTGCAGCTTCCATTCTTCTTCTAACACGGGGTTAAAATAACCCTCTGACCATGTATTTCCACTGGGTTGAAAAGCTTTCACAACCCCCTGTTGTTTATAACAGTCCTCCTTTTCCAATCCTATGTCCCACTACGCTTCCTCACACAGACACAGAAACCTGAGCTCAATAAAGAGACCAGCAATTACAAAGCTGAGGATGAACAGCACTTTGTTCCACAAATATGAGATTTATCGGAAGTCATCCCAACCAAAGACCTCTCCAGCTTGGAATCGTTTTCCTGCCAAGGACGATCAGGCCCAGGAGGCATCTAGGTGGCTGTTTTATAACGGCAGCTATCATCACTTAGTTAAGGGTATGAAATGATAAGGCTGACGGATACAGAAGGAACTGAGGATCCTTATATTTAGAAGGCATTTCATCTGCTTGCAGACCCATAATTTTTAAAGTCAGGAGCTCCTGAAATCTTGAAATTCTTGCTTTTGTAATTAAAGCTATCTGTTTATCTTTGCTACCAGACCATGAGTTTTCAGAGGGTAGGATCAATGTCTTACTCATTTTTATATTCTCTTATTGCCCATGGTAAGAATTTAATAAATATTTATTGAAATCATTAGGATCTATTCTCATTTCATCATTAAAATAGCTATTGTTTACTCGGTATTTATTACATGCCAGGTATTTATTAAGGAAGAACTCATCTAACATGAGTAATGGATGATAAAATTTAAGTTCTGACTAGGTCCCTGGTTAAATGGATATAGAATTCCAAAGTGAGGGGTCAGGTTGCCATGTGAAGGTTAGCTGACAATGTTCTTTGAATCTAACATGTATGTCCTTGCCCACTTTGAGGGTAAAAGGCATCAAGAGGTACCTATCCTGTCATCTCCCCAAGGAGAAAGAGATATTACGGGATTCCTGGAGCTGTGGTGGAGGTGAAGAATGTCCTAGAACAAGAACAAGGTTTGGCGGTAGAGTTGGGTAATGTTTTGATGTTGGGGTGAGCCTGCACTTCCAGAGTTTGTCAGAAAAGGGATAGAAAACTATTTCCTATGGGTCAGATATGGCCACCTGAGGGAAGGAGATCCCCAGTGAAAAGTATCTCAGGTCCTTTCTCATGGTCCCATAGGATTCCTTGGTAGGGCAGAGGGGCATGAGCAACAAGAAACCGAAGGGCAGATGCTTAGATTTGGGGGAAGTGACATTCTGGAATATATACACCACAGGGGCCAGGGGAGCCATATGGGTGGGTAAGGGGCATAAAGGAGCCCTGGGAGAGAAGCACCAGGCCTATCTCATTCTACCTTCCAGGGAGCCTCTGAGCAGAGCAGCTGAAATCCAGTGATGCTGAAGGCCTGGGAGGGGGGTTGAGGGGCAGAGAGGAGAAACTGAGCTACCCACCATACCTTCTTTCCCTTTCCTTTATGCCTGAAACAAAGAAGAGGGGAGAATAGCTGAATATTAGATGAAATTCAGAGTATTGGCTAATCTCTTGAACTAGACATTTACATTACCATATTGAATTTTTACTTTGGTTTAAGTTAATTGAGTTTGTGACTTAAAGTAATGGCAGGACAATCTATTACCTGAGACTGGCACAAAATCATGGGGCTGACTGATGTTTTCATTCAGGGACTACAGGAAGATGATCACCTGCACAGAACAGAGATGAAAGGAATGGTGGAAGCAGAAAGTGAGTTGCATTGTATTCTGGATATACATCTATCACCTCGTATAATCCTCAGTACCACATGAAAGGTAGCAATTATGACCCTCACACAGATGAGCAAACTGAAGCATAGAAAGGTGATGTAACTTGTCCACTTGTCATAGATGCTGAGTTAAAGAGGCACAATCTGAACTCAAGTCCTTTGGCTTCCAGAGCTCATGTGGTCAAACATGGCACACACACCTCTTTACAGAGAAACTATCATAATTTTTTCCCTCCTTCTCAACTGATTCCACTAGGATGAGGAGCAAGGAGCATGATGGATTTTACACTGGGGGAAGTATTGCTAAAAAGGAAGACTAGCAGGATAGGAAGAGGGAGGGAGAACAGCTGACAGATACTTCTGAAGGGATTCAGAACAAGTGTCCCCAGAGAGCACCACTCTGGCATGATGATTATTTTGAGCTAAAGACAATCAAGTCCTAAAAGACTCAGGAAGAGCTTTATACCTCCCTCTTAATTGTCTCTAAGAATTCAGATAGAGGGCCTGGTTTAGGAAGAGAGCTACCACCGCAGGTAACTACAAAGGGTATGGACTAAGTGTGGTGAAATGAGTGGAGGTCAGCAGAGCCTGTCTGTTCAACTTCCTTTCTGTGTCCCATTGTCTCTGCATGGCCCCAGAAACATATGTTTACTAAACATTTGCTCTTCCCATCTTTCTGTGGTCTTCCTTCCCTTTGAAGCCTCAGACCCCTAACCCCTTTATTTTAACTCAGAATGGCATGCACGCCTCAATTGCCTGTCAGGGAGCCTCTCATTGTCTTTGTGGGACTCCCTGTATGTAATTAAATTTGGTTTTCTCCTATTAATCTGTCTTATGTCAATTTAATTAACAAACCAGCCAAATGAACCTACAAATGTAGAGAAAAAATTTCCTCCCCTATTCTTCTAAACCAAAAGCTCTAAAATTACATTTGTCTTAGATATGTGAACTACTATTACATTAGATGCTTGTGGGGCAAGTCCATGGATATGCTCTCATGTAATTATCTCTAAACAGCCCTTTTAGTGAAACATGGTAAACATCATTGGTCCTACTGTAGTATAGTTGAGGAACTCACTGAATGGAGACTGCTTAAAGTCACAGCTGGTTAGCAGAAGGACAGAACCTGGATGCAAATGTCCTACAGAGTAGATTCCATTCAACACTCATTAGTTTATGTATCTCTTCTACTGGCCACTTTTTGATATGGAGAGTCTGTAAACACAAGTACTGAGTTTTAAATGCCAAACCAGTCCTCTGTTGACCGCTTCCTACAAACTTTGAGGAAGTCAGTAACAAGAAGAGAAACTCCTTTCCCTGTAAGAATCTCTTAAAGGCTACTCATACAAAACTTTTATCAAAATGACATGATATCCATCTGTCCCAGATCTCAGTCAGTTCAGGTACTGCTTTTCCTATTTTGAACCTATTTCACAAAATAATTCTTTAAGCAAACCCTTAATTTATTGGGGAAAAAAAAACCACTTATGAACACATTGCCTCCTTTCTACATGATCTAATGTCCATAGGTCTCCAGGGTGGATTTAAACATTCTTCCCACCCATAAACCCACTGGAAAAACAGAGAAAAGCAAAGAAATACACAAACAAAAACCACTTTTTTTTTTTTTTGGACCTAGTATCTATATCTCTGTGGGACTAAACAAAGAATAAAGATAAGACTGTCTTTGTGAACATTTGTATTTATTATTCAACATGCTGCAAGTTTATAGGGAGACTGAGTGGGAACACATCCATCTCACTTTCTTTCCGCTTCTCTATTATTATTTCTCAGCAAGTGCCTATGACATTTAACAGTGAGATCTTTACAAGCTCTTAACACATAATCCACATAAATGTACGTTCCCTAAAACTCACCAGGGTCCTGAAGCAACCTGAAAGCTGCTTTTAGAAAACACTAACTTATGTTGAAGTCAGTTGCATTTCTGAGTAGGATGAATGACTGTTACCATTTAAAAACAAAAAACCTTTGTTTTGACTAACCCTATCCATTGACTTGGTGGGAAAAGTACAGGATTGAGATCCAAACCAAGGTCTAGAAACTGAGTTCAAACCCCAGCTTCTTAAGAATGAATTCCAGGAATTTAGCAAACCACTCATACTTTTAAGCCTTTGTTGTCCTAGCACTATAATCAATAATATCCACTTCATTGGTCTCACAGTTATGAGGACAAAATAAAATAAATATATGTGAAATGTGCTTCAGAAACCAACAATGGACATTTAAAGATTATGCTCTATTGTGGGTTTCAGTATGTGGCTGTTTTCCTAAAATATCAGATCATTCCTTTTCCAGAGACATACATGTCTTTTTCTTTGTTTCTTTTTTTTTTTTTTAAGATTTTATTTATTTATTTGACAGAGAGAGACACACAGTGAGAGAGGGAATACAAGCAGGGGGAGTGGGAGAGGGAGAAGCAGACTTCCCGCCCAGCAGGGAGCCCGATGTGGGACTCAGTCCCAGGACCCTGGGATCATGACCTGAGCCGAAGGCAGACGCTTAACGACTGAACCACCCCAGGCGCCCCGAACATGTCTTTTTCTTAAGCATAACCGACTAGGATATGATTCTAACATAACCTATAATAGTATTCATGCCAAAATATATTTAACCTGAATCTAATCAAGAGGAAAGGATTTGACCAATCCGGAACTTGAGACATTGCAAGGTGACTGATCAAGACGCTTCAAAGGGTCACTGAAAGGAAACAAAACAGAACAACAACTAAAAACACACACAAAACAAAAACAGCCTGCAGAACTATCATCGATTAAAGGAAAAAGACATGTGACAACTAAAGGAATGCAAAAGACTGACTTCTGGATGTAAAAAAAAGAAATGCTAGAAAAGAGCATTTTTGGAACACTTAGGGAAAATTTTAAATACAAATTCTATATTAGATACTATTGTATCAAATATAAATTTCTTGGGCTTTTCATGATTTGAGTAGGAAGTAGAGACTCCTTGTTCTTTTTTTTATTTTTTTATTTTTTTAAATTATGTTATGTTAATCATCCAACTCAGAAATGCAGAGACTAATACATTACATCATTAGTTTTTGATGTAGTGTTCCATGATTCATTGTTTGTTTGCATATAACACCCAGTGCTCCATGCAGTACGTGCCCTCTTTAATACCCCTCACCAGGCTAACCCCTCCCCCTGCCCGAGAACCCTCAGTTTGTTTCTCAGAGTCCATAGTCTCTCATGGTTCGTCTCCCCCTCCGATTTCCCCCCCTTCA
>NW_027397063.1:131724342-131752524 GCF_003265705.2 Callorhinus ursinus | reverse complement strand
TCTTCTTCTTCTTCTTCTTCTTCTTTCTTCTTCTTCTTCTTCTTCTTCTTCTTCTTCTTCTTCTTCTTCTTCTTCTTCTTCTTCTTCTTCTTTTAACATATAATGTATTAATTGTTTCAGAGTTACAGGTCTGTGATTCAACAGTCTTACACAATTCACAGCACTCACCATAGCGCATACCCTCCCCAATGTCTATCACCCAGTGAGACTCCTTGTTCTTAAGAGATACATATGGAAGTATTTTGGGGTAAAATGTCATGACAACTGCAACTTTCAAAATACCATAGAAAAACAAAACTATATTTTTATGTGGAAAGAGGGAGATAAAAGTGGCAAAAGATTAACAATTGGCAAATGGAAAGTGATGAATATAAAAGTATTCATTGTACAAATTTTCCAAATTGATGGAAAGTTTCAAGTTTCTCAAATGAAAATCTGAATGGGAGATTCTATGCTTAAAAAATAAACAACAACAAAAGGACTTCAAGAGAAAAATCCCTTCTTGATAAAGCAAGAAAGTTTTAGGAATACTCATTAGAGTATGGCTTATCTTCTCATATTGACACAGAACAGAAAACCAAGGTGAAATGAGAAGCAATTCTTTGAAATTGTATTTCATGTATGCCAGGACTACGAAAGGACTAGCACACTGACAGAAACACATGTGTAGCGTGGACCTGGTTTTAATTAGGCAGCATGGAGATCATGGCTTAGCCACTTGCAAATTACATAACCTCTCTACCCCATAGTCTTTTCAGTTAAACATGGGGGTAATAATTTCTCTCTCAAAGGGTTTTCATGAGGATGAATTGAGATAGCAGCTATAAAACACCTAGAAAAGCTTCTGTTACACGATAAAGTCTCCATGCAAGTTTATTATTACTTTCCCCTCTACCACTACTATTATTGTTACTATCCTCACCATCATCATCTTACACCTTGTCTTCTCTCTGCTAGGGGAGTATAGGGCCAGAGTGTGACCCTATCCTTAATGCAATAAAGGGAATAACTATGATGGTGGCTAACATTTCTTGGACATCTACTGTGTGCAAAGCACTGGACCAAACACTGTACTTTGAAGATGGAGAGAAATTTTGTCCCAGGATGGATCATGCTCAATGTTTCCTCATATCTACTTTGGATGATCTAGATGATGAGATTTGGGACTTTTGAGCTGATGCTATTTAGATGAAATTTTGGATTTTGACTTGATGTCATAATGGGTTGAGAGTTTGGGGGATGTTGGGCTATGAATTAATATATTTTGCATGGGGGATGGATGTGAATCTTCTGGACCAGAAGGTAGATTGTAGTAGGTTGAAAAATGCTCCCCACTATCCCGCCCCCCCCCCCCCCCCCCCCCCCAGTATCTAGGTCCTAACCCCTGGTATCCATGGATATTACCTTTTATGGAAAAAGAGCGTTTGCAGATGTGATTAAGTTAGGGATCTTGAGATGGAGGGATCATCCTGGATTATCTGGGTGAACGCCAAATGTAATTACAAATGTCTTTATCAGAAGGAGCCAGAGGTGGAGTTGATATGGGAGAGAAGGCAATATGACTACCGAGGTAGAGATCGGAGGGATGTGGCTACAAGAAATGTGGGCAGCCCCCAGAAGCTGGAAACAGCAAGGAACAGATGCTCCCTTAGAGCCTCTGGAGGAAATCAGCCCAGCTGATAAAGTGATTTGGGTCCAGCAAAATGACTTCAAACTTCTGGCTTCCAGAACTATAGAACAGGTGTGTGTTGTTTCAAGCCACAAAGTTTGTGGTAATTTCTTATAGTAGCCATAGGAAACTAACACCGTAGCATACGTGGAAACTAGAACACAGAGTCAGTTCTAGCTGACTCTCCATTACACTGGATTAAGGGTTTTTGCTTCAACTAAAGACCTGGTTTAGCTCTGAGTTTCCTGGCAAAGAAAGAAGACAAAAATGTCGAATTACCAAAATGATTACATTTGGTATAAAGATGATTAGTAAGCAGAGAGAAACTTTTTCAAATTTCAGAATTTTTAAAAGATCCTGTGGAAGGGCTACCACGTGATATAGTGGGCAAGATCTTTAACAACTCACTGATGATGTATGTATATTCTGCTTTGGCTTTAGGCATCATGTAAGTCATTGCTCTGTGAAAGACTTCCTAAGCCATAGAAGGCTAAATTACCATATCGGAATGATGTTTACTAGAAATACATAATAAGATGGGGATGATTAGCATGTCCTTTACAGTGTGGGGGTCCACAGGGTGTATCATGCAAACAAAGTCACCTCTGGCCGTGACAAGCAGTGCTGATAACACTTGTCCTGGGACAAATGCTCAAACAGGAACCGTCCCAGACAAATAAGACACGCGGTTATCTTGCTTATAGGCAACATCCTTAAAAGTTAGGAGAGACCCTAGTCAAATCTACAGTATGCCTTTTTTAAAAGAATATGTCAATCCTTGACTGAGACGAAAACAGACTTTTTGTTCAAACTTCACATTCTTCCTAGACATCGACATAAATTATCTTCTGTGAACTATTAACTTATTACATTTACAAATAATATTATAAAATAGATAAGTTTTATAAGTGAAAAAGACTGCCTAGAATTCAAACATCTAACAAGTCAAATATTTTATTCTTCTAGGTAATTTTATAATTGCCATTTTAGCATAGGTGACAATTTTGTTCCTTTTTTAAGATTCTAAATTGTGATCCTCATTATTTAAATACCAGCTCCATGCCCCAGTGAATGGAGTTATATATTAGATCTACCCAAACATTATTCTATTGCTAGATATTTTGATTCTCTCCCATTTTTGCTAATAATTTCTCATAAATAATGCGGAATTGAAATAAATGTTTCGAGTTGATACATTTTTCCCTTTTGGATCATTTCCTTAAGATAAATTCCTAGAGGTGGAATTGCTAGAGTCAAGCTTCTCATCTGAATTCTGTTTATTGTCTACATCACTGAAAGGGCTAATTGTATAATGATGGGTAAGTCTTTAAATGGCTAAGAGTTGGTCGCATCTGTTCACTTTGTATTGAATATGTGTACATAGCATCAACGCCAAAATATGTAGAGTTGTTCCACGGGGCAAGTAGCAGCTTGAGGAGTCTGAGTCACCCTCTCCTGGTTTTAGTCACTGTGGATCTTAGTCATAGTGGCATCTGATAGGACCACTGGCTCAGGCCATTTGCTCCCTGGTGAGAACAGAGCAAACCAAAGAAGTAGAATACTATATTTGGTCCAAAATTTGTATTTTAAAGAACCATTTATTTACAGCCCATATAACATTTTCTTGGCAATAGCCCAGTTTTTTCTAAGAGAAGTCACTGGGGAAAACAATGCCCTGCATGGTTTTTGGGTTTTGTTTCCCATTAAAGACATAACTGTGCAAAGATGTATGGATAAGACTGTTTCTTCACTGGGGCACTGTTTGCTATAGCAAAAATTAGAAAATTTTTTAAAAAGAAGGAATTAAAAAAGTAACCAGAAATACTTTAAAAATCCACCAGAAAAAAATTGATTAGAAATAGTATATCAATACAAAAGAAAGAAGCAATCTACATTTCCTGATTAAAAAAAGATGTCAAAGATATATTAGGTGAAAAGGGTACATGTATGATCTCATCTGTGTAAAACAAAATAGAAAGATTTACACATGCACACACAAACATGTATAATTAAGAAGTTACAGGACAACAATAAAAAATGATAGTCTTATCCTCTAGGGAATGGTTATAGAGCTGAAAAAATGGAGAAGAATTTTTACTTCTTATCTTATACCTTTTTCTACTATTGCCATTTTTTGCCATGAGCATGATCATAATGATAACTAGGTAATAAAGGGAGTGGCCAGTAGGCATTAACAGATAACCTCTTCTCTGTCAGGAGCTACAGGGATTACAAAAGTATGTGAGACATGGGGTATCTTCTGACCAGTTAGTTACCATGGGCAATCATTTAAACCTTCTGAATCTCAGCAGAGTGTACAGGAAACCTTATAGGCCTGAAGTTAGATAAAACCAGGTTTAACTCCCAGTTATGATACCAGCTAGGGAATCTTGGGCAAGCAGACTAACTGCTCAGTTTTCTCAACTATAAATGAAAAGACCCACCTATTTCATGGGTTTCTGAATAATGCCTGGTTCTGATAGTACGCATCTCATAGCAGATGCTTGACAAATACTATTGATTCTGAAGACACTTCCAAAGGGATGAGAATCCAAGTTCAGATTTCCCACGGGTTCTGTGGAATACCAGGTATCTGAGCGTTCCAGCAAATGAGTATTCTGCAGTCACCTGAGTCTGAGAAATACCCTCTCCGAGAGTCACAATGGGCATCAGCCTGTGAAAGGTTTTGAGAAGTTACAGCAAAGTAATCTGTTAGCTCAGAATTTCCCAACATACTTGGTCCCCCTGACAAAGGCCTCCCCACACCCCATTATTTTTATAGCATTAAACACCCACAGAATTTATTGGCTAAATTCAGATCTAATTAAACAATATTTAATTCTACCTCAATTGCTACTACTAATACACTATCACTTTACCCGAATATTTGGAGGAGTATATAGTGACAAGTTTTGCAAATGAGAATTCCATTTGCTCTCAATCCCTCTCATGCTGTATAATATTACTATAGGGAAAGAGTCAATGACAGCTAATGTAGTATAGGCAGAGATGAAAAAATGAATAATCCATAACTATCACTAGGATGGTTTTATTTAATTAAAGAAGTAGCCCTTCTTAAAACTATTCATGCCTTTAAGTAAACGAAAATGAATGGGTTATTATTATCTTTGAATTATATACTCTCCTATTTCCTTATCCTCAGGCACCACCTTCATTTTTGATAAGATCATTGAATAACATGATCCTTAAAGACCTTGAAAACCTTATAGAGTGGTCAAAGAAAGGGCTTTGGAGTTAGACATGCCTAAATTTGCCTAATCTTGTCATTCAACCACTTACTAGTTACGAATTAGAACTAGTAACTTACTTCTTATCACTTTGTTTTTTTTAGGTTACATAACACTGGACCTCAATTGTTTTCATCTATAAAATGAGCATGATAATACTTAATTTCATGTGCTGTGGTAGATTGTTTTCAAAAACGGTTTCTATTATTTCCCATCCTGTATTATCCATGTCCTTTTGCAAGGTAACCTTAAATTCCTCCCATCAAGAAGTGGAGTTTAGCAGCAGCTGGGTGGCTCAGTTGGTGAAGCGTCCAACTCTTGATTTTGGCTCAAGTCATGATCTCAGGGTTGTGAGATCAAGCCCCACGTCTGCGGAGTCTGTTTGAGATTCTCTCTCCCTCTGGCCTTCCCCTGACTCACACACACTCCCTCTATCTATCTTTAAGGATAAGATAAGACAACATAAGATAAAATAAAATAATTTCTAGGCTGGCCTTGGAGTTTCCTTTGACCACAGATGTGGCAGAAGTGACATTATGCCAATCCCATGCCTATGCCTCTCCAAAAGGCCACACATGCTCTTGCTTTTGCTCTTGGAACCCTCCCCCACCTCAAGTCACCTTGTGAACAATCCCTGCCTAGCCTGCTGGATGATAAGCAATCAGATAAAGGAGGGGAGGGGCAGTCGTCCTAGCTGGGTCCCTCCAGCCTACTGCGGGCCACACTTCCAGCATGCGAGAAAGTCGCCTAGATCATCAGAGTCAACTTCTGACTGGCAGCTGACCACAGACTCCTAAGTGAGCCCAGCCAAGACCAGAAAAACCATCCAGCTACCCATGAATTTGTGAGCAACATAAATGACACTGAGTTTGGGAGTGCTTGTTAGCTAAAAGTCAGCTGCTACATATGACTATTTTAACAATTAAGAAAGTTAATATATTTATGTTTCTTATCATGACAACTGATTGGTGTTTGTTTAATGTATATATTGTAACAACTAATAGAAGAGTATGCTTCTTAATAAAAGTATCCTAGGGATATCATTCAAGAATGTTATAATTGCTCTAAGCTGAAGAACATCAGCAGTTACATTATCAATAGAAACCAAATTATGTAATTATATTTGCTGGCTATGATAGTCAATCATATTCCAAATTGTGATGGTAACCTCCAAGTAGCCCAGAAAAACTGATACATAGATGGAAGATATACATCCGATTCTTAGGTCAAATGTGAATAAGACATCTTCATATTGTTGGCTCACATGTTGCTAGTACCTGGCACAGCGACTAGCATAGACTCAGTGCTCTATCAGCGCAGCCCAGTGGTTGGGAGCCAGGGCTCAGTCTGAATCCCAGTTCCTTCCTTCAATAACTCTGCCTTGCCTCTGTTTCCCCATCTGCAAATGAGGATAACAGAAGTATTTACTGCTTCTATTTGAAGGAAGGAAGAAGTGATATTATTTAGGTGAAGTACCTACATGGCACATAGTACACAATAAATGTTAGTTATATCTCTTTGTTGAGATTTTTGTTTTAAACATATTCCTGGATACAGAGCCTGTGTGGCAGTTCTGGGCGTTAAGTGAGTAGCCATCCTAGTGTTTGCTGGATCTCTCAGGCTCTCAGAAGCTATCTATCCTGCAAACACAAAGACAAACATCAAAGAGACAACTACAAAGAAAGCAAAGTTTCTAGAGATTCAGTGAAGAATTGAAATGTCATGTCTTAGCAATTGTGATGAAACAGAATTGAAATAAATAACATTTTATTAATTCAGGAGCTATAGCCAGCATGTAGACACTCTGAGGTGCTCATCTGTTGTTTGGTCTGCAAAAGGTTCCCATGGAATGGAACCCCCTCTCCCATACACAGTCCTGAAGGGCAGAACCCGGAGGCTCCACTTCCCCTGATTTCATTTTGGCCATTAACCCGTTAACGAGCCTGCTCAGACCGGGGACCTCATAGACATTCTCACCAAATAATCTGGGCTGATGACCTGAGGCTGACACTGGACCCTGATTCCAGTTAAAGGTGAATAGACAATTTATTTACACTTAGATTATCCCTCCCTCTAGAACCTCAGGTTTTCCATTCCAGAACTGCTGTTTTATCAAAGCAAGTAGAATTGCTGCCCCTCCAATCTGTTAGCAGAAACTAAGTGGTACATAAATCATCCCAATCTTCATGTAATTTGCCCCTGATTTCAGATTTAGATTCTTCATTCCGTGAAGCTCTCTAATGTACAGTCGCAAATTTCATTTTCTCAGTGACCACTTGGGGATAGTGGAAGATACAAATGTCCTCATTTATTTTATCTTGTGATATGTATTTTTTCAAAAAACAAACAAACAAAAAACTTAAGTCCTCCCTAAAGAAGAAGACAGAATGGAAAAACAAACCAGTATTTGTAGAACAATAAAGTCGTACAAAGAACTTGCCTGGATACTGTCGATATGGCAATAATTCTAACAGGAAGATCTTCAGACAGGCTGCCTCCGATTTACCTAATTATGCCAACGGATGAAAGAGGCAGCCCTTTACAGATCAATGGGTTGTATCTAGTCTAGAAATGTTCTTGCTTCTTCCTGTTCTCCACCTGAGCCCTTTATCTTTCTAGTTAAATATAGGCTTCTCTCAAATGTAAACAAACAAACAAAAACTCCACAAAACAAAACAAAACAAACAAAAAAGGAAATCAGAACTGAGATCTCTGGTTTTCTCTTTTCTATACTGTGTAGTTCACTGAAATTCCACAGGGAAATGTGTAGCCCTTACTTGGCTTGATTTTCTTTTGGGAATGACCCGGAAAAATTAACAGCTACCCAGGGACTGAGCTCTTGTCAACAACAAACCAAATAAAACTTTCCAAACTCATTTAATTGTCTGCAGGATGCAGTAAGGCTTCCCTTATCTCCTTGCTCAGACATCATATGCCAGTTCAAATAAAACTGAATTGGTATTTTCCATCCTAGCATTTACTCCATCTCAGTGAACCAACCAGCCAGGTTTAGATAAGTAAAAAGAGGTAAGAATCAGTCCAGGAGAAGCTAAGAAAGTCAAACAGAAAAGAGACAGCCCTTCTCAGGAAAAAGATAATATAAAATCCCATCCTGTCTCTTCTAAATGCTTGCACAATCAAAAAAAAAAATAGGCCATCATAATAGTGACATGCAGTCACAAATTTCCTTGCCTGCAGCATGGTTTCAGGCAAGACTAAATTGCAATTGTATTAACCAATTCTTATACATGCTCGGCTCAAAAAATGTTTGGTCAGGAAAGAATGTATTATTTTTACCCAACCTGTTGCTTTTTGCTTTGCACGGAGTCTCAGGATGTGATAACAGGAGGGGCGGTGAGGGTGAGGCTGGACTGGTCTCCCTAATCCCCTGATTTAGTAACACTTGGTCTAGGCATGAGCACACAGCCCCTTCACCCCCGCCCCTGGCATTCTTTTCCTTTTCTCTCTTTCCACTTTAGCAATTCCTCAAGTCACAGATGGAAGGGCTGGGTAGAGCAGAGCCAAACTCCCCTCTGTGGTAGGCCTCTGGACCTTCTGAGTGTCTCAGCTATGGGCATCTCCAGAGCTGCCTTAGGGCCAACGACAGATGAGGTGCTCGGGACATGTTTGCTCAATGAAGGGCCGGATGGTTGAAAGCACACAGAAGCTTCTCAAGAACCTAAGCCCCTGACGCAGGGGGTTGGGTTGGGGGTGGGGGGAGACTGGAGTCCCGGGGATGAGTCACCTTCCTCCTACCAGTGCAGACATTTCCACTTATCTGCATGGCAGTCCAGGTTGGAAATGGAAGGGGGAGAGAAAGAGCCACTAATTATGAGCTGCTTCTTATGCAATCAGGTTCAGAATAAAAAAAAGAGCTTCTCACACTGGGGACATGGAGAAGGCAGCATCCAGTTCATAAAATCTGACATCTAACAAGACGAAGGAGGGTGAGTGACACATGTGCTCCCCACAAGCCACCCAGAGATGACCACAGTCACAGGAGGCGAGGGCCTGGGAGGGCTCGCCACTGTTGACCATGTAGGGATGGATCCTGGTGTCCCAGGTGCACTGTCTTCGGGCCTGTGACACTGGCCTGGCCCATGATTTTCAGAAACACGTAGTCAAAACAGGAAGGTAAAATATTTATGGGGTGTGAGTGGCAGAAGGAGACTGACTACTCTGTACTAACTGAATGTTTCATTTGAAATGTGCAGCATTTCCCTCTTTGCCTCTACTTTGTCTCAGCTCTGGAAGGTAAGCCATCATCATCAAGCCTTAGGGAGATGGAGCATCTGAGCATCTACAAGTCCTGCTTGTGCACTGCTGCTGAGAACTCTCTGGAGTCCAGGAAAACAGGGTAGAGCTGTGGACACAGAGCTCTGCACAGCTGCAGAAACAGCTGGTCCTCCTCCGATGCTGGGGAAACTGAGGCCTTGGTCACATGACATGCTGATTCTTCTGCTATCCACACTTCAGATTCTCGTCATTTGGGGGATCCAGAGAACCAAAATTATACTGGCATGCCTTATTTTATCGTAGTTCATTTTGCCCTACTTCACAGATACTGCTTTTTTTTTTCTTTTTTACAAATTGCTGCCACCCTGAATCAAGAAAATCTATCAGTACCATTTTTCCTACGGCATTTGCTCACCTCATGCCACTGTGTCACATTTTGGGAATTCTCCGTATTTCAAACGTTTTCATTATCATTATATTTGTTACGGTGAACTGTGATCGGTGACTGCAACTCGCTGAAAGCTCCGATGATGGTTAGCGTTTTTTTTTTTAGGAATAAAGTCTTTTTTAATTAATTTATGGACATTGTTTTGTAGACATAATGCTCCTGCACACTTAATAGACTAAAATACAGTGTAAACATAACTTTTATATGCACTGGGACACCAAAAAATTTATTCGCCTCGCTTTATTGCCCTGGTCTGGAATTGACCCTGCAATATCACAGAGGAATGCCATGCTTGCCCTGCCATAGCCCTGCCATAGCCAGAACTAAGAGGGAGTCCTTGAAAAGTGTACTCCAGGGGGCACCTGAGTGCCTCAGTTGGTTAAGCGACTGCCTTCCACTCAGGACATGATCCTGGAGTCCGGGATCGAGTCCCGGATCGAGTCCCGCATCGGGCTCCCTGCTCTGTGGGGAGTCTGCTTCTCCCTCTGACCCTTACCCCTCTCATGTTCTCTCTCTCTCAAATAAATAAAATCCAGGAAGTGATTGTGGGGTAGGGATGGGAACATGGGAACAGTCATTATTCTCTTCCGGTGCTGACAAATACTCCCCGGCTAAGCTGAACTCCCCCCCACCCCACCCCCACTTCCTCACAAAGAAGCAGCGAGTACTATTTTTTCTCCCTATTCTCTGCAGGCGAGTGCATTATTCCTTACCTGCTGACCAAAGAAGGACAGATGCCCGGGAGTCTGGAAAGGGCTGTGGACAAATTTTTGAAGGGTCATCCCTTTTTTATTAACCTGTGGTCCTAAAACTTCCACGTTATGTCTTCCCAAGTGCACTTGTGGTACCTGAGCCTCTTTCTGAGATGACGGAGATGAAAGCTTCGATGAAGGGCCTTTGTGGTGTCAACAAAAACAAGGATCAGACAGAACTCTTTCCAGAGGCCACTTGTGGAGCGGCTCCTTGTTCAGTGGCTCTGTTCAGTGGCCACATGAGATAAAGCCGTGGGAGGAGAAGGAACCAAAGCTAATTCTTGAGTCTTCAAGCTATGGATTATTTCAACCCCTGGATTCTCCCCCACTTCCTTCTGCCTCCTAGGTCCTGGGTCATTTTCACTGCTCATTATCTTGAGCACCAGAGGGAAGGCAGAAGAAATGAAGGGAGATAAATTCAAATGAATTGATTCTGCCACTTGTTAATAGCTTAGCTCACAAGTATACAACGGGGAGGAGGCTGCAGCTCTTCTGTGGGTTTCAATTCTCTGTGCTATTCTGGTCCCTCGTGCTGCCAGGCAATATCGAGTGGGCTGTATGGAAATGATCTGTGGGATGAAAGAAGGAGGGGGGAACTGCCTCCAACGGTAGCTTCTTCGAATAAGAGGAAAAGGAATTATGTGCTCAGTGGCAGCATGCCACACAGAGTAGCCCAAATTTTATTAAACAAACTCATGTTTGGAAGCATCTTATCCCCTCAGAACTGGAGGAAAAGGGATGCTGAGATCATATTTAGAGCAATTATAATGCAGAGGATGCACTGATTGTCATAGCAGCAAAAAGAAAATGAGAAAGTATTTTTGAAAGATGATGCCAAGGACAGCGAAGGCAGAAACAAGCAAGGACTGTATCAAAACCTTAATGGATACTGAAAGGGAAGAAAACCACAGTAAGACCTTTAAACCCACTATCCCCAGCATCAACAGGATGGCAGGAAGAGGAAGGAACTGTGTTGCAGAAGGCAATGCCCTTCTCTCCAAGCTTTGGGAAGAGGAAGGAGCAGAACGGTGGTCACCAATGTCCTGTCCTGTCCTGCTCTGTGGTGGGCACTGGGAGGTGCCACCCAGATGCCCCTCTAATGAAGGGCTTGTCCCAGCTCCTGGCAGTGCTGATGATAGAGAACTCCCCGTTGTCAGACCCTTTGGGGCTTGTCTCGGTGGCAGAGGTTCGCTTTGCCCTTCAGGGACAGCCCACATCCAATGACCGAGCAATGTAGGAGGACAAAGGCCTGGCCTTCTCAGCTCTATCTGGGGCAGCTCCAAAGGGCCATTCTAGACTCAGAGCTGCCTGAGGGGCGGGCTGAGGTTGCTGTTGGGTGTGCATTATAGTTCAATTTCTCTCTCTCTCTCGTCCCACCCCATCCCACGCACAAATGTGGATCTTCAGGGTACTTCTTAAGGAACCTCTCCCATACAGAATCCTACTTCCAGAGACTTCTGCCCTGGAAGCTCAACATGTAATGGTCACTACTTTTTCTTCAGCCTGCCTGGCACTTAGAGCTGACCAGTTTCTCTGAGCTAAAGAGTTACTTTTATATATGAGGTTGGCGTATACAGGAAGAGAAGTTATGAAACACATCAAAGAAGAGACCCAGGTTGGAGAGGTAGGGGACGTCGGAGAGAACAAGACTATGAATGAGCCAAATGGGAGTAGAATAAAGAGACTGGCCTTCAAATTCAATGTTTCAAGAAGAAGTTTTGAAATAACCACACAAAATATTGGGTACCAGGAAGTCACAATGACATAATTTAAGAAATGTGTATGGCTCCCATGACAGGTCCAAGCCCTGGGAAGAGAACAGGGAAGGGGACAGCATGAGTTTACCTGAGCAAGGCAAGAGGCAGAGTCTGTGTGAGTCATATACCATAGCTGAGTCCATTGATGGGAAAGTAACTTTTTTTTTTTTTTTTTTTTTTTTTTGCTAAGCCTAAGAACATGGTACCTTTTATTTGGGAGAATTATTGGCAATACAGTCTCAGAGAATGCTTGCCACCAGATAAGATTATAACAGAGAGTCTGGACGAAATGACTGATAGATCTGAACACACTTCCCCACTGAATGGCATTAGACACAGTCTTTGGACCCTCCATCTGAGAGGAATAAAGTAGGAAATAGCTCAGTGAGTGGAGATTCATGAAACCAAGGTCTTCCTGAATTGTCTTATAGGAATTTTTCGTCACTTGAACTGCCTGAGAAAATTAAGATACAGCCAAAAAATAGAATGATATGTAACTATTCTTTTAAAACAAGATGGATACACACATACATACACATGCACACACATAAAGTCTATAAATCTTAACACTAAAAAAAGTCAACTATAGAACAGTGTGTGTGGTAGTATAATTCCCTTTGAATCAGCAAATCCTTCTATGGCATCAGGTAATACATCTGATAATTTCACAATTACTAGCTCACTTAACATGCATAACACTTTTTGAGGAATGTACAATTATTGTCCCCATTTGCCAGGTGAAGAAGTTGAAGAACAGCGAAGTTAATTAATTTGCCCAAGGTCACAGAGTGAGGAAAGGATAAAACCAGGATTTGAACCAAAATCTATGTTAACCACTATGTTGGGCTTTCTTTCATTTATCATGCCTGCATAAATAAAGAGCATATAGGGGTTAATTTAAAAAAAAAAAATCTCTCTCTCTCTCATCAAACTGAAGCTGGACCTTGCCAAGAGGAATTACAGCGATAGCATCTATATGGGTTTATCATGTGTTTTGTGGGGATGTGGCTGCCATTTCAGGGCTTCACAAAATTTTCAGGGCTCCTTCTTCTGGAAAGTGGTAGCAATGCACTTCTCCACCCTGTCTGAGGTTAGCTGTGGCCCTGTGATCCCTTTGACTAGTGAATTCTGAGCAGAATGTAGGTGAGTTTTCAGGCCTCCCTGCCTCCCACTTCCATATTCTGGCATCAATGCAGACACCCTCCCTGACCTATGCTAGACACGTGGTGTGAGCGAGAAATCAACTTCTGTCTTTTTACCCCACTGAGATACAGGTTCATTACAGTTGCTTATCCTCCTTCCACAGATAAAGAAACTAAGGTTCAGAGAAGTCTCACGCCTTGTGCACAGTCATATACTAGTAAATTGGGAAGGGCTTTGACAATCAGAGAGTCAGAGGCACTATTATTTCAGAGAGGAAGACCAACTTTAGCAAAGTCAAGAAGGTAAAAATGTATATTTGAACAATTGCAAGTATTCCATTTTTTTTAAATTTTTGAATGGAGAGAGCTTCTGACTGGAGGAAAAGTAAAAATCAGAGTTCCAATTATCACGTGAATAATGAGTTCATTCTGAACTTATTAGACATGTTTACAGGAAGTCAGCAAGGGACCTGAAGCAAAGGACTGGAAACTATCAGAGGAGAGACAGAAAAGTGTGAGCACAGATGCAGTTAATACTATTATCCAGACCAGGACATAATCAAGATCTTCCTACACCTGCCCAGTTCCTGACACTGCATGGTCCTTCCAATGCCACGTAGACTGAGATTCTGACTTGATTTCCTGGGAACCAGCTGGACCGACCAGTTCCATGCAATTGGCTTTCACCTTTGGTTCCTCTAAGGCCATCAGAAAACGCAAAGCCTTCACAGAGAAGGTTGGAACTTCCCTGACTTTGTTTTTAAGAAAAGGGGGGTAAGCTTTCGAGGGAATTGTTCATCCAGCCATGATCCTGACCGAATAATGAGCAAACCATCTAAACTGGCTGATTCACCAGCAGAAAGGGGAAAAGGCCACAGTGGACAATTCAGCCAGAAGGATCTTGAGGAAAATATTGAGAGGAACAAGCCCTGAGGACTAAGGGTCAGCCTCTGTCAGACATCAGCATGCCTTACACTCAGGAAAGAGTCCCAAGAGCTGGCGCCATGGTTTGCTTGGCCAAGTGCTGTGAATTCAGAAGAGGTTTATTCACAAGAAATTCCGTTACAGGCGTCTCAGGAAAAGTGAGCAACCCAGCTCTGCACAAAGAAGCAGAGGGATACAACATGGGAATGTGGAGAGGCTGCTCTCTTGAGCCAGAAGAACAGATAACTTTTGGGCTTGACCGACTAGTGGAAGTTGTCCTGTTTTCAGGAGGCAGTATCTTGGGGATGGAATCTGAGATTAGCTTCACTGCTGAGTCTTAGTCACTTTTGGGCCCACATTGTCACTGCCCTTCCACGTTGGGTGAGGCCTTTGAAAACTGCTGAGCTTTCATTCCTGATCTGCATTTTACAAGCCCTGGTGGGGCCCTGCCGTGAACCTCTCTGCTCCTGGGGGATCCAACTCCATGCATACCCTTGCCAAGCCCTTCTTCATTTCTCTAGACCTTGCTAGAGCTTCTGCTTAGTCCAAACCAATGGGGTCCCAGGAACTCTAATACTGCAACTGCTCGAATCTGGTTTGGAGATACCAGCTGGGTGCCGATGCAGCCTATACCAAGCCAGTTTTTACCATGCCCCTAGAAGTGTGATTTGCACTGCTATCCCCTTCCCAGATGGGGTGAGGGAAGCCCCTTAGCTGCATTAGCTTCGCTTTCCTGGATCCCAACCTTTCCTCACCTCTTCCCATATCCACAAGGTGCTCCTGAAATCCCCGCAGGCCTGGGAACTAAGCATGACTAGAATATAAAAGACCTCAGAATGGAGTTGCTTGGGTTTTACTGGCATAAAAGAATGCAGACAGAATTGTTTTTGTGTGTCATTCTTAATACATGCTGCAGAATGCCTGTGCAGAGAAATACAGGGTGTAAATTAGGAAATCTCAGATGTTGCACTGTTTTGGGTAAACACAATGGAAACGTGAAATAGGAAATACAGAGCTAATTGATGTATAAGAAGGAAAAACAGCAGTCTTTTGATGCTAATGTTCTGTGGGCGAATGTCACATGCACTGTGCAAGGGGAAGGGTAAACACCATCCCACTGGGGTAATAATGCCCCTGGTGTGAGAGCCCCGATGCGGTGACTGCACAGAGGTCCAGTGGTGTTTTGAAGTGAACAATGTCACCACCAAAAGGAGTGTTTGATTTTTCTCTAGGCTGGGGACTGTCCAGTGGCACTCGGCCAAGAAACATGTTTTCCTGTCTCAATGACAGGACTTCCTGGGGGGTGAAGAAATAGCTCTGCCCACCAGGAACAAAAGCAAAAGAAATGTGGAAAAGGAGTAAACCAGATGACAAGAGAGCAACCAAATAAGCTCTCTTCTTTAGGGGACAATGTGTGTGTGCTTGGCGGGTCTGGAGCCAAGGAGGAGAAAGAGAGCGTGAACTTGTGAGCCTGCAAGGGAAAGGTGACAATAAGGAAACACACATTATGTGTCGAGGGGTCTCAATCCTAGGCAATGTGCAAGAAGGACAAGATAAGTGTGAAATAAATGGGCTGGAAAAAGTGGAGATGCTGGTGACACCCCCCTCAGCGAGTCTTGAGAGAGAAGAGCTTGGGGCTCACTGCATGAATTGGCTGTACTCTAAAATGGATCTGGTTAATGGCTAAATCTGGTAAACACACTGCACATAGCGATTTATTAAATGAATTATTTTGTTGATAAGCTTTGAATTCAAGAGCCTTTGTCCGTTTCAGAAATACTTTTACTCACACCAAGTTCATCAACCATCTGGTTGCTACTCTAGTGCCAGACAGTGATTGATGTTAATGAAAATATGCTGATAAGAATGATGATTGTAATTGTAGTAGCTGACATTTAGTTAGCCTTTACTTTGGACTATATGCTTTGTACACATCATATCATCCTATTTCACATGCAAAGCTACCCGGAAGTGTGGGAGCCACTATGGTTCCCTTTTACAGATGAGGAAATCAAGGCTCTGAGAAGTGTGCTTGAGTCAGGTGCACAGTCTGGATTTTGACCCAGATCTGCCAATTCAAGAGTCTGAACTCATAAACATTATGGGATCTCATCTCTTGCTGGGCAGAACTGATGGGGTTTATATCTATTCCTTCCTACTATACAATGTGAGGAAGAGTTTCATGTGCTACCAATATGTTCTCATACTTACATTTAATTCAGCTTTAGTTTTTAAGTAAGTTCCCCGTTACAACTACATATTCAATATTACCCTTTTATTAACCATAAAATCAACACCTATAACTGTGTTTGTTAACACAGTTTAGTAGGATTCCAAAGGATTGATGTTAGATTACCTAAGGCTAAAAGAACTTCCATGAACACAAAAGAACAACAACAAAAGAAGGACAAGTAAATGCCAATGAGAACAGAAACTATATATTAATCATTTCACTTTCCAACCTTTCCCTACTGATTTCTTGCTCCCTCAAAGGCTTTTTTTTTTTTTTTTAAAGCCTGACCTAGACCACAGTATTTAAATTGTCTTGTGTAGTATGTAGGTGACAAAAATACACATTTGGGAACAAAAAAGAACAGTTTTTTTCTTTTCTCTGTCCAATGCTGCCTTCAGGTTTTAGGTTCCAAAAGAAAATCCTATGATTAATAATGAAATAAGAAAGATAAAGCCCCCTTTCTGGATTAGGATACTTGTCTGAAATATTTAGAAATCTATGTTCTAAGATATACCAAGCTACGTCCCCTCTCTGGGCTGGACTATACTTTGATTCTTTTAACCATAATGAAACAAAAGATGTTGAGCCCAAGAGGGAGAAGACAGCTCTAGTTTCCTCTACCAAGCCCAATGCCCAAACAAATTTTGCATATTACCCACAGGCTCTGTACATTCTGTTTGAAGGCGGGAGAAGGTCAATTGTTGGAGCAGTTCTGGGCCGCAGGGTGGGAACTGCATGTTTTTGAGTTGGGATGACATAGAAGCTTCAGGGAACTACAGAAGTGCCTCATGTGTGACATTTCTGGAATAATCTTCCAGCAACTGGATAAGATAGGAAATCCTATTTCCTAGGCATTGGGAAATTTGTAGTCTCTGCCCATGGCATTAGACTTCACCCAGGGGAAATCCTATCAAAATCTTCTTTTGTTTCATTTGTGAAAGAAAGACATGGTCGATTCCTAAGTACATTAACAAGGCCTATATTTCAAAAGTGCAACTTAGCAGGATTCCTAAACATAGAAACTTCATGAGAGTTTATCATATAATTTGTTTTCCTCCCTCAGAGAATATTTTTACTGGGAAAGTTCTTGAAACTTTGGGATAATCATCACAATTTATTGACAACTTTGGATTAACATAAGAAGGAAAATCTTTGATATGGCAAGAAGCCAGAGATTCAGCTTTTTATAGAAATTCGCCCAAGGATCTTCCACCAATTTCAGTTAATACTAAAGCTCTGTGCATTCATTTCTCAATAAAAAAAGAACAAGACAGGTTTAAATATCAAGCACATTTGACATTTCTTCTATAAAAACAAAGTTGTTTATGGGCGCCTGGGTGGCTCAGTTGGTTAAGCGACTGCCTTCGGCTCAGGTCATGATCCTGGAGTCCTGGGATGGAGTCCCACATCAGGCTCCCTGCTCAGCGGGGAGTCTGCTTCTCCCTCTGACCCTCCCCCCCCTCATGTGCTCTCTCTCTCTCATTCTCGCTCTCTCAAATAAATAAATAAAATCTTTAAAAAAAAAAACAAAGTTGTTTAAAAAGTTGTTTTATACATAGTTGTATAAAAACAAAGCTAGTTATCAACTGTTATTTTCAGCAAATTACTTTACCCTCTCTGTAACTCAATTTCCTTATCTATAAAATGGGGACATTGACTGTCCCTACCTCAGGATTGGCTTATCTGCTTCCACAGTCTCATTCCACTATTCTCCACTGGACTCTTAGGTGGCATAATAAGGACAAGTCATCCAAGCCTGCAGGTGAAACGGAAGAGAATGTCATGCTGACCAAGTAACCTTTGATACTCTGGCAAAGGTAGTGCTCAGAACACCCTTCTCCTAAAATGGAAAAAAATAACTTGCAATGAGGGGCACCTGGGTGGCTCAGTCGGTTAAGCGTCTGCCTTCAGCTCAGGTCATGATCCCAGGGCCCTGCTTCTCCCTCTCCCTCTGTCGCTCCCCCTGCTTGTGCTCTCTCGCTTGCTCTCTCTCAAATAAGTAAATAAAATCTTAAAAAAAATAACTTGCAATGAAATGGATCTTCAGGCAGCTATTCGCTTCTGCAGCCTGACAAATATAATAACATGGTCATTACCTTTACTAGTGTAATAATACATCCTTTAAAGTTATTAAGTATGGACCTTCCTGCTGGATTGTGATGGGTTTGGTTTCCAAATTCCAGTTTCTAAATCATCCAAAAGGTATGCCTTGTTTCTCTTCCATGTAGCTGGCTGGGGAAGGGTAGTGGTCAAGGAAGGGCCGGAGATTTCAAGTAAGGGGTCCTGGATGAGGATGCCAGGCACAACTTTGTGCCTCTTGAGTTGGGGATGCAGAAGAGAATAAACCCGTAGAGGACAAGGATGGTGTAAAACTGTCCTGGAGGAAAAGAAGGTGACAAGGGAAACATCCACTTTCTCATTAGCACAGATGTCACTGCATTCTGGGAGTCCAGATAAGTCTCCATAAAATGGACTGCTTGCCTTAGCAAATGGTAACGACATTCAGTCATTCAACAGCCATTTACTGGGGTCTGCTATGTCCCAGGCACCGATGAAAGAGCCATGGATGCAGAAATAAAGACAACAGAATGAGCCTCTGACCTCACAAGAAGGACTGCAGACTCCACGTGAGTGAGACGGACACCACCTCCCTATTCAACCATGAGTTCCTATGTCTCAGTCTTAGTGACAACAGGCGCCATGGGGAGGAAGAAAGTGTTTGAGTCCAGGGTCGGCCGTGTGATTTTGGGCAGATGACTTAACCATCCTAAAATCCATGAATTTATTTTCAAATGAAAGCAAAACCATATGGCCACTACTGTATCTTTTGTAGTCTCTACCTGTTAATTATAGTCTCTTTAGTCTCTACCTGTTAATTATAAATGAAATGCACAGAGAAGCTACTTTCTTGTTCTGGCAAGAAAATCTTCAGGAGGACTGTCAATATAGGATGTTTAACACTATAGATACAGGATCCTTAACACTATCTAGCACACAGCCATCATTTCTTAGAGGAGATTACCCACCATCACATTTCACTGGCTACCCCAGGACTCTGAACTGTTCAAGAAATTATCTACTCATACTAGCACAATACCAAATGTACAACCAGACTGTCAAAGTGGGCACCATTTCCACGAGCAGTAGAAACAGAGTGAAAAGGATAAATAACTCTATAAATTGTTATCAAAATGCATTAAAGAACTAAAAAGCTCTTATGTTATTTTGACTCCTCACCAAAGATGCGACACACGGAAATTGAAATTATGCAATTTGTAAGGGAGGAGGAGAAGGACTTAGGACAAGCAAAAGAGCTTTTTTCCCCCTTGAAATGCAAAACAATACCTGGGAAAACACGGTTTATTTATTTATTTTTTTAATACATAGAGTCAAGAAAATGTAAATCCCCAAATTCCAGCTAGTCTGCCTTTTTCTTATTTTATAGTTTCCTTGACCTTTAATAACTTTCTTAAAAATCAAAAAGAGCATGGAATGGGATCCTCAGGAGAACTCAGAGGGAATTTACCTTAACTGCCCTGGGATGAGAAGCAGATTCTCATCTTCCTCAGGCTCTCCCTTTTGCCTTTTACTGCGCAAGACTCCACCTCACTGGAAACCCAAAGGTGGGGAAAGGGGGTGGGTGGTGCCAGGAGGGCCGGGAAAGACCTGCATCCTGGTGTGGGGGAGGACAGCTTTGATGACCCTTGGCTTCCCCTGGCCTGTGGACCAGCAGCCCTGGCAGCACCTGCAAGATTCTTAGAAACACAGAATCTTGGACCCCACCGCAGACTTCCTGCATAAGGATCTACCCTTCACAAGGTCCAGGTGATTTTCTTGCCCTTGAAGGTGTAACTCGCCCTGCCTCGGCCTCGCCTGCAGGCTGATGGAGAAGAGCACATGAGCACTGCATAGGGGCGGGTAGTGACCCATGGAAGAAATGAAGTGCAGGGACCCCCTTCTCTCCTGAATGCAGCTTTTTTGCCACCTCCAGCCTTCCATCGCTGACTTTCATTTGTTCATGTGCTCATTCAACAAAGCAACAAAGCTCCTATTTTCTTAGGAGCCTCTTAGGTGCCAGGCACTGTGCCCGCCTGCACTGAGGGTACAGCAGTGAACACAGCTGACCAGGTCCCTGCCTTCATAAAGCTTCAGTGAGGGTGGAGGAGAGTAAGATGGACAGGAGGCAAACAAATAAACCTTAACTGCCCTGGGATGAGAAGCAGATTCTCTTCTCTTCTCAAAGTCAGGGAGTGACTAAGAGTGATAATAAAGCAGGATAAGAGAAGTATGTTGCGGTGGGATGGTGCTATTTTAGATAGGGGTTGGGAGAAGCCTCTCCAAGAAGGTAACTTTGGAGCAGAGAACTGACTGAAGTAAGGAAACAGATCTCTGAAGAGAGTGGGGGAACAGTGTTCCAGGCAGAAGGAACAGCATGTGCCAAGACCCTGAGACATCCTCAGTTTCTTTGAGGAAGAGTGAAAAGTCTAGTTTAGCTGAAGCAAAGTGGATAGGGGCACAGTGATAGAAATAGGTTTGGAGAGGTCAGCAGGGGCCAGACCCTGGAGATCTTCAAAGACCACAATGGGGGGGTTAGATTTTATTTTAAGTGTGATGAGAAGCCACTGGAGGATTGTGAGTAGAGAAGCAAGATTGTCTGGTTTATACATTGAAGAGATTACTCGGCTGGTTGTGATCACCCCAAGGCCACTGGCCATCACCTCTCCTGCAGAAACACCTACAACGTCACAGACTGTCCATCCCTAAGGGTTTTGTACCTCCTTGTTTAAGTATTTGGTGACTGGGTCAAAAACTGAATGAATAAGTGAGTGAAAGGTTCTGATTGCCCCAATTGGGGCTACCCTGAAGCAAATAATCCTATGCTATGCCATATTCATAAAGATCTTTCCTCACCATATTTATTTTGATTTGCCGTAGGATAACAGACATATTGTCAGCAGAAAGCCCAACTAAATATTCCTGGAAGATCTGAGCTTTTTAGAGAATTCCAGATTTCCCTTTGTTTCTAATGGGAGACCGTGAAAAATACACATTTCTCCCAGAGGCAGAACTGACAAAAGAAATTCCTCCCAGAAAGGTCGTCTCCCCTCCTTATCTCAAAGACTTTCATAGTAACCTTCAATAGAATGTGAATTGGGTATCAGATGACCTTCAAAGTCATTTTTTTTATCTCTGGTTCTGTGACTCTATGATTTTATGTTCTCTGATTGTGGTGCTTTTCCAACCTTTCTTCCAGAATAAGCTTCAAGAATCAGCATCATGATTGGCATGTAGCTTTGAGGGTCTCCTGGCTCTTGGGTGCAAAATCTGGTTCTTCAGACACCGACACTGACCAACAATCCCTACTTCTGCCAGACTTTCACAAGTTTCATCAAGAAGCCCTCTCTGGTGCCTTTGTATGTCCCTAAAACATTTTTAAAAAAACCTCATTTGGCCATTTATCACCTTGGTAGCTCAATTTTGGCTAACAATGTGTTACATGTGTACCTGTGTTTCTCTGGAATTATAGCATTACTGTCCTTACATGCTCTAAATAACCTCCACATTTTTATGGCATTGAAACAGGGATGCTTCCAGTGTTCCTCAACCAACTGTCCCACTACCCAATCTGCTTTGACTCACACAGACCATCCCTTCTTCATGTACAAACCCACTAGCTCCTCCAGAGTGGGCCAGGACCATGGTGGAGGAGCCTGTCTCTGGGCAGTAGTGCTAGTTCCATGACAGGCCCATTACCAACCCCAACCACGCCCCACCATTGTGACCATTGCCCATCACCGGCCAAACCTCCCTCATATTTGCCTTCATGTGGAAGCTTATGGGAAGTGCAGTCTCTGCAGAACAGAGCACTGGGGGTTAAGTAGTCTCAAAATCAACCTATACACATTCCCATTTCCCCAGAGGAAAATATGGCTTCCTTGTATGATGCCTTATTATTGCATAGTCCTACACAATTTTCAAAGTGCTTCATGCACATTATTTTCTTTGATTGTTCAACATCCCTGTGAGTAGACATAGTTTTTATCTTCATTTTGCAGATGAGATTAATGACTCATTTTCACGACTAGTCAGTGATGGAGCTAGACTGAGAAGCCTGCTCTCTGATCCCTAGACTAGTGCCCTTTTCATTCCACCCTGACACCCCACCCAAGTTCTACTTTAGGCTGGGATTCTGAAGCCCAAACATCTCCATTCTCTACACCCAACCACTCAGTGCCTGCAATGAAGCCAAGATTCCCACCTTCCAAAACCATGCTTCTAGACCAGTGCTCATGGATGTGCAAAATATAAACATGAAATAAACCAAGGATTGATATAGTGCCTACACATTTTATCTTGCCAGCTACCACCATTATTTCATAAAAGAAGTGACATGTTCACCACCAAAACAGAAAGGAAAACATTTTAGAGTAAGAGCTATTCTTTCCTAAGAAACAACCATTAAATCATTTTATACCAATCATTTTATACCACTCCACTCTATTTTAAAAAATTTAATTATATTTTCACATCTAAAATGCAGAAAAAATGAAAACAATTTTCCTTTTACTATACTTTATGTGTAATGATTAATTGACACAGTTTGTCAATCCGAGTATGTCTTTTTCTAGATATATTCAACACTGCAAGGAAAACCAGTTATTTCAATTAGCTTCATTTCTATCAATGTTATCAAACCCCCAGTTTCACATACTATTTGGTAGAAATGGAAATGACACTCACTAGGGCTTCTTCGCACAGCTTGGAATATTCTGGGCAAACTGAAAGAAGTTGAGAATTAATTGTTTCTATGCCACTAGCCACTTTTCTGACTCTCTCTCCCCCTGGAACTCCAGGAAGACAGTGGGTAGTTGGCAGGGCGTTCATCTGGCTGAAGGTAGCTAGCTCTGCAGGAAGGGGGCTGCGGCACCTAGAGCCACTGCTGAGACCCAGAGCTGACATAGGCCTGACTCACAACCCTGCCTGTTGCAAATCATCTGACTGGAGTATCACAGGCACTTGCATTGCAGATCTGATTTTAAGAATCACTGGTTGAGTATGTGCTATGGTGAGCACTGTGAATTGTGTAAGACTGATGAATCACAGACCTGTACCCCTGAAACTAATAATACATTAAATGTTAATTTAAAAAAAAAATCACCGGTTGTGTTTACATGCTATTCCTGAATGTCTCCATTTTATTTTAAGAAAATGACATACATTCCTGCCTGTATGGTATCTATCTACCTACACAGGTATCTTCCTATATGCAATAGAAATTAGGTGGGGGAAAACTCCATAAGGAAGACATTTTATGAGAGTATAGAGAAAACATTTGTCAAAGACTAGAAAACATCAAGAGAAGGATTTCTTGGGCTTTCTGCTTGTGATACCCCAGGGTGTTTCCAATTACTTCAAGTCAAGTCATGGAATGTCAACACAATAGCCCAATATAAAATGATGTTAAATCCATTTTAGATTATATTTAAGCACATCTTATTTGAGAGACAACCAGGAGGGATGACGAATAGGGTGTGAAACATGTTGACAGGTCAAACCTGGTGACTCTTCACTGAGAAAGAAAATATGAGAGGAGTAGTTTGTAGGTTGGAGCAGATAAGGAAGGGGCAAGTTTGAACTCCTTTCTAGGAATGCTCAGTTTGATGTACCTGTGGGACTTTCAGTTGTGAGATCTCATAGGTACTTATAATCCGTTTAATCATCTAAAACTATCTGTTATATACAGGTGACCCTTGAACAATACAGGGCTTAGGGGTACCAACCTCCCCACAGTTGAAAATCTGTGTGTAGCTTTCGACTCCTCAAAAACTTTACGAATAGCCTGATGTTGACCAAAATCTTCACTGAGAATATAAACAGTTGATTAACACATATTTTGTATGTTCTATGTATTATATACTGAATTCTTATAATAAAGTAAGTTAGAGAAAAAAATGCTAAGAAAATCATAAGGAAGAAAAAGTACATTTACAGTACCGTACGGTATTTATCGAAAAAAATCCACGTATAAGTGGACCTGTGCAGTTCAAATCCATGTTGTTCAAGGGTCAGCTGTGCAATTAATGACTGGCAAACCCTGCCCTAGGTTCTAGGGACTAAAACAAGAACATGGGCTCTGCTTCCACAGAGAACCTACATTTTAATAGTAACAATTTCTGGAGTAACTGATAAAATGCTTTTACTATTTGAGAAAACTTGTTTTTAAATATATATTTCATTTGGAAATTTTAAAGAGTATCTTTTTTTTTTTTTTAAGTAATCTCTACACCCAGTGCAGGACTCGAACTCACAATCCCAAGATCAAGAGTCGTACACTACCGGCTAAGCCAGCCAGGTGCTCCATCTTCTTCTTTTTTTTAAAATAAGAAAACAGGAATACCTCTTCCCTCTCATGCTTTCTATCTCTCATTCTCTCTCTCTCAAATAAATAAATAAAATCTTTAAAAAAAAAAAAAAAGGGTGCCTGGGTGGCTCAGTTGGTTAAGCTACTGCCTTCGGCTCAGGCCATGATCCTGGAGTCCCAGGATCGAGTCCCGCATCGGGCTTCCTGCTCAGCAGGGAGTCTGCTTCTCCCTCTGACCCTCTTCCCTCTCATGCTTTCTATCTCTCATTCTCTCTCTCTCTCAAATAAATAAATAAAATCTTTAAAAAAAATAAAATAAAATAAGAAAACAGGAATAGAAGTCAAGTACTGTCACATTTGCATAACTCCAACATTTTACTTTTGTTATTTTGATCTGGCTAAATTAGTCAAAAGCCTACATTTTACTTCAGTCCGTTTAATTTCATCTTAATATTTTTCACATTCATGAGTAAACGTGTTTGCTTTTGTCCTATGACAGTATGACAAAATATATTTACCAAATATTCATAGTTAACCTGTTGAATTGGATGGTGCAACCTCCCACAGGCTTCAAAAATACCCTCCATGAATTAACTTTGGGAGATGGTGAAAGTCACAGCCATATTATTTATTTTTTTAAGGATTTTATTTATTTACTTATTTAGAGAGAGATCAAGCAGAGGGAGAGGCAGAGGGAGAGGAAGAGAGAAAATCTCAAACAGACTCTGTGCTGAGCATGGAGCCCACCACAGGGCTCGATCCCGTGACGGTGAGATCATGATCAAGCTGAAATCAAGAGCCAGATGCTTAACCCACTGAGCCACCCAGGTGCCCCATAGCCACATTTCTAATAGTGCTCCATCATGAATCCACAAACTACACCAACACAAACCTCTCTTGTAAAATGCAGAGTATACCTGTTTCAAAAATTCAGGAGGTTTAAATGACTTCTACTAAGTCACGGGATTAACTCAGTCCAAAATCTCATCAGTGGCAAACCTATTTATTTCTTTGTTACTTATTTTTGCTTGTTATTTATAATCTCCACGAGGCCAGAAGATGAGATTGGGTCTCCTGCAGCCTACCAGCTCTCCAATGTGGTGCATAATCCACGGTTCATTTTCAGGAATGTGCTATAGCTGAATGCTTCTGTTTTATTTTAATAAAATGGCTTAACTTCCTACCTGTATGGTATCTATCTACCTATGCAGGTATCTTCTCCTACGTCATAGACACAGTAGAAGGCAAAGCAGCCAGAGAGACCCAAGCCAGGAAGCAAGATTGAAGGCATAGGTTTTACCCCATCCTGTGCCAGGGGATTAGCTTCACTGGCATTCTCTTCTGTCTGGATTACATGCAATAGGTGTGGAACTGGCAAGTCCTCACTAGTAAGTGTCTCTATCCAACCCCTATCCCCACTGCACTGTCCCATTTTCTAAGACTCTCCCTCAAAATCTCCCTACACAGCTGAGAAAACTTTAATAGAAGTACATTTTCATTGTACTGCAGCTCAACTCTGGTGCCATTTTTCTCTCCTTACCTACATATTTTGCAATTACCCCTTCAATATCATTGGGTTTTCATCTCACACAAAGCAGCACTACAGTTGCTGCTTGAAATGAAAACCTTAGCATAAGAGAAATAAAAGACTGCATAAACTCAGTTTTAGATACTTCATGTTCTGATTTTTTAAGGATATGATTTCTATTTTAAAAAAACCATCTATGAACACTTTAATTTTTCTTGATTTGACATTTGCACAAAAAATACTGCTCACCACTGCAACAGACCTTCTTTTGGGCTATTCAAGAGCGATCTCTAAGATTCATTTCATGTGGCGAAGTTTGCATTTGCTGAAGCTAGAACTGGAATTCCAAATGCTATGAAGCTGGGCAAGTGGAGTGAAACGTTAGAACAGTGAGTAAACCTAGCCTGCCACACAGTATTCTCATCTCATGTGCAGCCTTGCTGTTCCTCACAGTCATCTTGTAGAGGTACTGTGGTGAAAAATGATAAAGAATATTGTTAACTTTCCAAAGAGTGGCCCCTAAAAATAGTATGCTATGAAGTTTTTTTTCCTGAATTAAGATGTTCAAAAAAGATTTGGATATATTTTATTCAAAATGGATTGATTTCAAAGACATGAAAAAGGAGAAAATATCAAATATGTCGAATACAAAAATCTTAAGTAGCTACTAGTGCCATGACTGTAAATTGAAGGCTAAGGTTTTAGCCTCTGATACATCAGATAATCTTATTTTGAGATAATGGATAATCAATTTGAGATTTTATGTCTAATAATAAAAATGTTAATACCAGGCTGACCAGGTTGGAGGCTGGGAGCAGAGACTCAGTATGAGCTGCCCATCCAGGAAACGCATGGTAAATCTAATGTTCTTTTTCAAAAGGCAGGTCGTCTTCCCAATGTAATTACCCAAGTGAAGGGTCTTCTTCTTCTTCTTTTTTAAGATTTTATTTATTTATTTGAGAGAGCAAGAGAGAGAGAGAGAGCACGAGTGGGGTGAGAGGCCGAGGGAGAATTAGACTCTCCACTGAGCAGGGAGCCCGACCTAGGGCTCTAGGATCATGACCTGAGCCGAAGGCAGATGTTTAACCAACTGAGCCACCCACGTTTTCTTTTTTTCTTTGATTCTTTACAGTTACCTGGACATTACGGGAAGACATTTCCATTGCTGTATCACAACTTTTATTGAACAAGCTAAGAACTCACCTTGCGACTGAACAATGAAAAGAAGAAATCAGGCTGACAACTGCATGGCATGTTGCAACTGACTCATCACCACCTTTCTCCCTCAAAATTACTGACTGTGATTGCCGGGATATCATACAATTAAAAGCTGTGCCCCCTCTTCCTTGATATATCTTCAGCTTTGCCCTTTGAAAAATCAAGAATACTCTCTTCAAAATGCATTTTGTCTTCCAAAAAACTTACTCAATTTTAAATTTAAGGATTCCATTTAAAAAGACTGACATTGCCATATCAATGTGTATGTATATATTGGATATTTTTATATTCAATATTTTTCCTGTAAATCCAAAAAATATATATATACACAGTTATGTAACCAGAAAGCAAAGGTTTTTTTCGGGGGATAAACACCCCAGTTACTGGACAGCAATTCTTTTCAACTGGTTGAAGCTTAGAGCTGGGGGGAGGGGGTGTGCACAGAACACCATGTGTTTGAGAAGTCTATAAAATGAGTTTAACAATGAATCATTGTTACTGTAGTGTCTTTTCAATCTTCTAGCAACAAAACAGATCTTGTGTTTAGAAGATGTGGTATATATACACAATGGAATATTATGCAGCCATCAAAAGGAATGAAATCTTGCCATTTACTGGAGGGTGTTACGCTGAGTGAAATAAGTCAATCAGAGAAAGACATGTAT